>NW_025961413.1:942313-987326 GCF_023159225.1 Perognathus longimembris pacificus
AAAACCCTGTGCTGTGTTCCTCAGCATATTTGGGGATTTCTGCTAACGTGAAGAAGTTGGAAATTATCTCAGAGGAAAGGATATTGAAGGAAGCGATGGCCCAAAGTATGGGCTCAATATCTTCCCACCTATCAAGGAGTTCAGATTGAATATTCTGGGTTAAACTTCACGATAAAAAGTAGAACAAAATAAATGTCAGATCTTCTCAAACTAGTCTCTCAATTATTTGAAATCTGTATTCCTAATTCTATCTGAAAATTAGGTTCTCTCTGGTTGACCTTTAGTTTGGATTGCATGTCATCCAAATCTACATGGGATAATTCCTTATTAATGTTATGCAATCTCACTTTTGTACATATCTACTCATACATATCTATATATTGTTTAAAAACACTTTAACATCCAATAAATCAGAAATGACTCCACTTTCTTTTTAAGATCAAGCTTCCAGGGGCTGGGGATATGGCCTAGTGGCAAGAGTGCTTGCCTCGTATACATGGGGCCCTGGGCTCGATTCCCCAGCACCACATATACAGAAAATGGCCAGAAGTGGCGCTGTGGCTCAAGTGGCAGAGTGCTAGCCTTGAGCAAGAAGAAGCCAGGGACAGTGCTCAGGCCCTGAGTCCAAGCCCCAGGACTGGCCAAAAAAAAAAAAAAAAGATCAAGCTTCCTCAGTGAATCTTACTGTTGAAAACCATATCATTATCCACTCTGAGATTTTCATCACTCATGACACTAAACATCATATACAATATGGAACATTACATATACCACAAACTTGGCTGTTAAATAAAAAGCTATCAATTATAAAGGTTAATCATTCATTTAGATGGAATACTTGGTGTTTTTAGAACTTGTTACTTCAGGGGTTTTTTCCATGCCATACCTGGTGCTTAGAAGAGTATTTGTTCACAAAAGTAAAGACAAATGAGGTATGTCAAGTGATGTGCTCTCCTATTACTTACGAATACATTGTATCCCAGTGCTGGGGGCTCATGCCTGTAATCCTAGCAACTCAAGAGGCTGATTATCTAAGGATCAAAATTGAAAGCCAACCGGGCCAGGTAAGGTCTCCAGTTAGCCTAGAAAGGCAGAACTGGGGTTGTGGATCAAATGATAGAGTGCTAGCCTAGAGAAAAAAGAGCTAAAGGATAGTTGAAAGCCCTCATACAAAGTTCAAGCCAGAAGACCAACAAGGAACCAAAACACACATACAAAAACATCACAGATGGAAAGATTTCCCATTAAGGATGAATTACGAGTTTCCTTCCTGCTAAGGCCCTTAGGGTATTTGAAACTAACATTAAAACTACAGACTCCTACATTCGCTAGAATACAAGCAGATTACACACATACATCTTTAAATGTGTTGTTCATAGGGACTGACTAGCCAAACTGAGTTTGGGTCTGTAGGTGGCTTTTCTTGTTCTAGGTCATCATATATAAATTTTCACTAAAGGTTGAGACATAGTCATAGTTCTTATGTGCATAACATACAAGCAAGATATAATACCCCACACAGCTATATTCTTTCCTCGTTGTATTCACACATGACATTGAAGGGCTGACTATAGACAGAAGGATTTCTCACATGAAAAATATTCTTGTGAATTCTCATCAGTGTGCAATGTTTGATTGTATATAAGAGGAGTAGATCAGTTCAAATCTTTCCCACGAGCGTCACTCACTGTTTCTCTCCACTATTTGTTCTTTGAGGGAGCCAACCCTCCATGATGACTGAAGGCTTTCCTAGAGCTGCGATGTTCATAGTTTTTCTCCCCCGCGGATAGTCAGGCCTAAAACCTTTCACAAAGAGGATTTCTGTCTGTGGTTTCTGTCTAGTACATGTCCTCTGTTGTTGTCTTAGATGAGTTGATTGATTGAAGACTTTCCCACACAGATGACACTCCTGAGTTCTCCCTCTGGATGGATTGCTCTTACTTTCTAAGGTTTCAGGGTGTACCAAAACCTTCCACACACAGGTTGCATTTGTGGGATTGCTCTCATTTCTCGTCCTGGCAAGGTTCAAGTGAGATACTGAATGATTCCACTCACTGATGACACGCAACATTTTTTTCTCTAGTGTGTACTTTCTTATGGTAAAAAAGGCTAGAGGAATAACAGAAAACTTTCCCACAGAAGTGACACTCGTAGAAATTTTGTCCACTGTGTATCCCCTTATGTATGGCATGCTTACATGACATAGTGAAGGCTTTCCCACAGGAGCGACACTCATAGGGCTCCGTTCCAGTGTGTATTCTCTCATGTGCAGCACAAGAAGATGTCTGACTGAAGGCTTTCCCACAGGTGCGACATTCATAGAGTTTCTCTCCAGTGTGTATTCTCTCATGTCTTGTACAATCAGATGGCAGACAGAAGGCTTTCCCACAGGTGCGACAGTCATAGGGCTTCTCCCCAATGTGTGTTCTCTCATGTCTTGCAAGATTAGTTGGCAGACTGAAGGCTTTCCCACAGAAGTGACACTCATAGGGTTTCTGTCCATTGTGTATTCTCTCATGTGTGGCATGAGAAGATGGCCTAGTGAACGCTTTCCCACAGGTGCAAAATTCATAGGGCTTCTCTCCAGTGTGCACTATGCTATGTGCCTTAAGGTTACTTGGCCTTTTGAAGGCTTTTCCATAGATGTGACATTCATGCTGTTTCTCTTCAGTGTGGGTTCTGTTATGTGTCTTAAGGTCACATGGCCTTTGGGAGGCTTCCCCACCGGGAGGACACGCCTGTGCTTTCTCTCCAGCATGTGCTCCTTCCTGATTTCCAAAATGAGAAGACTGAGTGACCACTTCCCACACACAGAGGGGACCTTCATCTGTCCCTCCTCCAGTGAGCATGTCCTCCTGCTGCCGGATGTGACTTGGCTGAATGGAGGGGGTAGTACACAGGTGGCTTTCATCAACTTCCTGTCTAGTGTCTCCTCCATCCTGCCAACTGAGCTCCCGGGGTTCCTCAAGTACATGCCCCAGGTCACTATCCTCACATGCTTTCTCTCCATCATGTGCAGTCATATGGTGACTGAACTTTGAAGGAAAAAAGGCTGTCCTACACAAACTATAAACATGTGATTTCCTTCCAGTGTGAGTTACCTTGTGTTTAAAGCGTTCATTGCTCTCAACAAAGACTTTAGCACATAGACCACAGTCATACTGTCTGTTTTCCTTGAGAGACTTACTGCATTTTCTAATGTCTAATGAATTCTTCATAATGCCATTCCCATTTAGAGGATCAATTTCTTTGTGTTCCAGGTGCTCAGGAGTACTTGAATATTCATGGTGGTTCTCTCCCCAATGTAGGCAAACACAGGAGATGTCTTCTGCATCCTTTAGCAAAATTTGTGTCAATGAAGAGCTCTGAGTCTTTGTTTCTGTTGAGTCATTCCTGTCAAGTGAGTCTTGCAGATAAAGAGATTTCTGCTGTGGGAAGATGATGAAACATGATCATCAATTGTTCACATTCATCTCCATGGCCATTTCTCTACATGAGAATGCAAGACTACTTAGCCTAGACATAAAACATATTATAACTGGGCACTGATAGCTCATGCCTGTAATCCTAACTATCCACATGGATGAGATCTGAGGATCATGCTTCAAAGTCAGCCACTTCAGGAAAGTCCATGAGACTTTTACCTTCAATAAACTATTCAGAAAAAACTCGAAAAAGTGCTGTACTTGAAGTGGTAGAGTGCTATGCTTAAGCAAAAGAAGCTGAGAGACTGTACCTAGGCCCAGTGTTCAAGCCTCAGGACAAGCAGAAACAAAAACCACCTTTTATTTTTCTTCCATATTCCCATCTTGAAAGTGCCAAAGACATGCCCCATGCAGGATATCAACAGGATATCAAGCTAATTTCCAGGTAATTGTGTGAGTGTGTGTGTGTGAGAGAGAGAGAGAGAGAGAGATAGAGAGAGAGATAGAGAGAGAGAGAGAAAGAGAGAGAGAGAGACAGAGAGAGACAGACTGAGAAACAGAGACATACATAGAAAAAGAAAGAGACAGAAAGAGAGACAGAGAGAGAAAGTTTATGGATAGAGGAGAAGAGAGACATAGAAAAACACATAGATAGGTAAAATCATTGGTTTCAGACTATTTTATATTGCATTTCTGAGATTAAGTTTGTTTTTATTTTTGTTTTTGCTAATCTTGGGGCTTGAACTCCGGGCCTGGGCACTGTTTCTCAGCTTCTTTTGCTGAAGGCTAGTGCTCTACCACTTGAGCTACAGCATCACTTCTGGCTTTTTCTGTGTACATAGTATTGAGAAATCAAAGCCAGGGTTTCATGAATGCTAGTCAAGCATTCTACCAATAAGCCACTTTCTCAGACCCTGAGATGAAGGTTTTGAAGTCTTGTTATTTTTCCTTATGAAATTCGAACTATGTGGAGCTTTCACTCTCTCTCCCTTCTTCTTCCTCTTGGTAATTTAGTGGAGAAAAGAATCTCATGGGTTTTCCTGCCCAAGCTGGCTTTGAATTGTGATCTTCACTCAGGTCTCAGCCTCCTAAGTAGATAGAATTACTGCTGTGAGTCACCTATGCTCCAAGAAATGTCCTCAGCTCAACGATGATGCAGGCACTTGCTTTACCAGCTACTCTTTCCACTTCCAGGTCTTTACTGGTCACCATACAAGTCGCATCCGTGTAACTTACCACTGACAGGGTCACGGGAACCTTATCACTGACTTGTTCTATGTAAAGACGGCCATCTTTGCCATATAGAATGGAAATGCCTGTTAGAAATGTTGAAAAGCATACCTGGCGTGAAACTGGGTGGATTTTTTTTTTTTTGCCATTCCTGGGACCTGGGCTCCAGGCCTGAGCACTGTCCCTGGCTTCTTTTTGCTCAAGGCTAACACTCTGCCACTTGAGCCACAGTGCCCCTTCCAGCCATTTTCTGTATATGTGGTGCTGGGGAATTGAACCCAGGGCCTCATGTATACGAGGCAAGCACTCTTTGCCACTAGGCCATATCCCCAGCCCTGGGAGGAGATTTTTGAAAGCACCTTAATCCGCATTTGTGTAGTTACTCAATGAATCAAAGGAAAGAAAACAATTCTTAGGAAAATCACCTCATGTCATATTCACGATCATGAATGATAATTTCCGTCATCACTGTTGCTTCAAATCAGGACTTGTGTGCTATTGCTGAGATTTCTGCCTCAAGGCTAGTGCTTTACCACTTGAGCCACAGCCCTACTTTATGCTTTTTTGTGCTTAGTAAGAGAGTCTCCCAGAGTCCTCCATCTTTAGATTTCAGCTTTCCTGGGTAGCTAGGATTGTTATTGGAAATAGTGTAGTTAAGAGAATACAATATAACTGTAATCTAGATAATACATTGAATCTCAGGAATCCCACAGTGGGTCAAAATTAGATTAAGATGCTGTTTATGTAACTCCATGTTCACAAGCAATTGGAAAATAAAATATATAGTCTAAAGGTGGATTCAGAAGTAATCCCTCAGTTTCTATTTCTACCTTAACAAAATACAAGCTACTGTCAAAAATACTTCTCACAGGCTGAATTCTAGTACAAATTCCAATGGAAAGAAGGTGAATGAATGCTTATGTACATATATATGTGCTTCATTTTATACACTCACATTGATAAGCATATATATGCAATGGATGGGTCTCAGTACTCACCGATGGACTCCAGCAGACAAGCAACCTCTGACATCACATCTCTCCACAGCTTCCTCTGTGCTGTGTTCATCAGGTCGCACTCTTTGGGGATGAAGTTCACAGTGACCTCTTCAAAGTTCAGGTGTTCCTACAACACCCAAGACGGTTCCCATTCGACAGCGCAACAGGGACAAGTTCAAGTGACAAGCCTTGAGATGATGCCAACTGAGGTAGGTAGAGGGGAGGCCGAGTATGCACAGAAACCAACAGTTCTGGGCTGGGCTATGGCCTAGTGGCAAGAGTGCTCGCCTCGTATACATGAAGCCCTGGGTTCGATTCCCCAGCACCACATATACAGAAAAGGCCAGAATTGGCGCTGTGGCTCAAGTGGCAGAGTGGTAGCCTTGAGCAAAAAGAAGCCAGGGACAGTGCTCAGGCCCTGAGTTCAAGGCTCAGGACTGGTTAAAAAAAAGAAACCAATGGTTCTTTAGTGCAACAACCAGGCCCCCTTGGCGTGAGTGGCCTCAGCGCTGGCCACACTGCACGGTGCTGTGCAGGGGCGGATGAGAATGGTGCACCTCGGAATAGTTTATGCCATGTGGAAGAGATGATATGGAGTAACCACTTTCCACATGGAACCCCTTCCTCTCCTGGGACTGGAACTCGGGTCTTGGGTGCTGACCCTGAGCATGGCTGCTCAAGGCTAGTTTGTGCTCTACCACTAGAGCCACAGCTCGCCTTACAGCTTTTCTTGGTGGTTGATGAGAGATAAGTGTCTGGGGGACTTCTCTGCAGGGCTTTGAGCAACAGTGGCCAGTCTTCAGCCTTCGGAGCCATGTGGTTATGACTCCTTTAGAATAAAGTTTGTGCAGGCTTTAGGCTTTGACCTCATGTCCTACATGCTGTCTCAGAGTTTCCTTTGCTAAACCTGAGTATTCTCCCACCAGAGCTACACTTCCATTCCCCCTTATTCTCCTCTTCTTCTCCTTCTCCCACCCCTCCCTCACCTCCTTCTCATTCCATTCCTTTTCCTTCTCCCCATCTCTGTCCCTCCTTCTTCTTCTTGGTAATTTAGTGGAGAAAAGAATCTCATGGGTTTTCCTGTCAAAGTTGGCTTTGAACTGTGACCTTCACTCAGGTCTCAGCCTTCTGCCTTGATAGAATTACTGCTGTGAGTCACCTATGCTCCATTCTAAGAATTAAATGTTACTAGAAGCACTCAGGCACTGCACACAGTGATGAAGCAGGATCAATGACGGAAAAGGAAGCAGGGTAAAAGTCTGCCAGGAATAAAAAATCTCAAGCTTAAAGCTAATCCATCAACTTCTCCTAAAATTAAGGGACCAAAGGTATTCACGGGAAAATGAGGTAGGATAAGTTCAGAAGAATGAGGCTCAGTGAAGGCAACTCAGAAATGTGGTGTTTAGAAAAATACAAGCACTATCTCAACTTCAGAGTCAAAACAGGATGCATCCCTTTACAAGAATTTGTAGTGAGCGAACAATGAAGTTCTTCCTGACTTCTGGCTATACTCTTACAGGCGTGCAAATTCCTGGCTTCGGGATCCTACAGCAAAGTTCATCCTAACCTCTGGCTATGTTGATATCTCAAGGAGTTTCAAGAACATGGCTTACTGGAAGGACAGCACTAATCCAAAGATGTTTTATTATATCCACAAGAGTCTGTTTTATGTAAACCACTCAACTTTACCTTGTCTTACTGCAGCCACGTTTATTCTTAAATTCCATCTTATATGCAGTTTAGAAACAAGGTAATAACATAGGGATTAACTAAGGTTTAAAAAAAACAGGAAAGGGGGCTGGGGATATGGCCTAGTGGCAAGAGAGCTTGCCTCATATACATGAGGCCCTAGGATCGATTCCTCAGCACCACATATACAGAAAACGGCCAGAAGTGGTGTTGTGGCTCAAGTGGCAGAGTGCAAACCTGGAGCAAAAGGAAGCCAGGGACAGTGCTCAGGCCCTGAGTCCAAGGCCCGGACTGGCCAAAAAAAAAAGAAAAGAAAAGAAAACAGGAAGGCCCTGAAGTTAGTAAATGACAAGGGGCAGACATTTGCTTGGCAGGATGTATTTCTTCCTGAGTAAAACACTACCCAAAAACTTAAGCAACCCCCAACCAAAATATACACAACAGGGGGCTTTCCTTATCTCAAGGAAAAGTAACTGCTCCATGGCAGGATGGATTCCACCTGCCAAGAGAGCCCCAAACACCTAGAAACTCAGGATGTAACACCCAGAGTGATTAGGGCAAAGGGAAAACACCTATCTTGGCATAAAGTTAAAGTCACGTCTCCTGCCTTTACCATATTAATTGTCACAACAGCCAAGGTGAAGTGCCAGACTTTGAAGTCAGGTCCCACTTTACCATGTGAAACCCACCTTACCACCTGAACCCCACTTTTCCACGTGAACCTGAGATAAGCAGGCCCTGTGAGCAGACCCAGGACAAGCCCATTAGGGCCCAGTCGGTCTAGAACTCTAACCGCTAGGAATGCTTAACTCTGACCCCCCCTAGAATGCCTCGAACCATGAGCCAATCAGATTTGTACCTGTGTCCTAATCTTGCTTGCTTGAACACCTGATTATTGTAACTTTGTTCTTTGCGTTTATAAGCCCTGTGTAATCGTAGCTCAGGGCTTCCTCCTAACCTCCGCTGTGTTTGTGGGTAGGACAAGGCCCGAGTTGCAACTCTCTTAAATAAAGCCTTGCCTTGCTTTTGCATTTTGGAATGTCTGAGACTCGGTGTGAAGTGCCAGACTTTGAAGTCAGGCCCCATTTTACCATGTGAACCCCATTTTACCACACGAACCCCACTTTACCACGCGAACCTGAGATAAGCAGGCCCAGTGAGCAGACCCAGGACAAGCCCATTAGGGCCCAGTCGGTCTAGAACTCTAACTGCTGGGAATGCTTAACTCTGACCACCCCTAGAATCGAACCCTGAGCCAATCAGATTTGTACCTGTATCCTAATCTTGCTTGCTTGAACACCTGATTGTTGTAACTTTGTTCTTTGCCTTTATAAGCCCTGTGTAATCACAGCTCGGGGCTCCCTCCTAACCTCCGCTGTGTCGGTGGGTAGGACGTGGCCTGAGTTGCAGCTCACTTAAATAAAGCCTTGCCTTGCTTTTGCATTTCAGAATGTCTGAGTCTCAGTGGTCTTCTTGCTGGTGGTCTCACGACTTGGCACAACATTTGGGGGCTCGTCTGGGAACAAGAAAAAGAAAAACTGGAGATTTCCCAAATTGGCCCACACAACCTCCTGCACGGGTGCAGAAGGAGTGGACTCAACTTGAAAGCGGGGCTCCAGAAATCCCCCTTTAAGGAAAAGAACAAGAACAAGAAAAAGAAACACTGGAGATCTCCCAAATTGGCCCACACAACCCCCTGCAAGGATGCAGAAGGAGTGGACTCAAATTGAAAGCGGGGCTCCAGAGGTCCCCCTTTAAGGGTGGGGAGTCTGGGGCATCCCCCAATCTCCCCAGGATTGCCAAGTAAGTGCATCTGCTTCGACAACCCCTTCAAGAAATAAGCAAAAGCAAAACAGACAAACAGACACATTACAGGACAAGACAAATGAACAGGGCTGTTTTCTTACCTTCGGGGTCTGTGGTCTTGGGGGTCTCTGGGGCCATCCTGGACGAAATTCCTTGTATAGATTCCTTATATAGACACCTGGAGGGAACTAGTTGACAGGGACACTCCAGCTTGGGTTCGGCCTTTCTTACCGACTCCCTCCTCCACTCCTTCTCCTACCCCAATATTCACTCAAAAGACCCAGGGTGACAAGAGAGAAACTAAGAGGGGAGAGAAGAAATTATATCCACCTGTCCTTCAGGGAGGAAGCACGGAGGAGGAAATGCTTCCCCCTCCATACTCCCAACTGCAGTTAACTCTCCAAGAGGAGGACTCTGAGGAAGATGTTTCAGCTGTGCCCTCCGCCCCAGAGGGCCCTGCTCTATCAACTCGCCAGCGCCAAAGAATTACATCTCTTCATAATTCTGTTGCCCTTCCCCTACACCCTATTACTCCTCTGGATGCAGATGGTCGACAACAATTCCAATACTAACCATTTGCTACTAGTGATCTTTACAATTGCATGCCCAAAATGCCCCCTTTTCTGAGAAACCTCGGGACTTAATTCGCTTGTTTGAAACTATACTTTTCACTCACCAGCCCACTTGGGATGATTGTAGCCAGCTTTTACAGGTCCTTTTCACCACTGAGGAGAGAGGTCGTATCCAAGAAGGGGCCCAGTGACTTATCCCCAGCCCCAATGGAATGCCCATCACGAATCCTGCCTTGATTGACACCTATTTTCCTGAAATCCGACCAGCATGGGATTACAATAAGGCTGAAGGTAGGGAGCGACTCCATGCCTATTGACAGTCTCTGCTGGCAGGTCTCAAGGCGGCGGCTCGCCGACCTACTAACATGGCCAAAGTTTATGATATTAGGCAGGGAAAAAGTGAAAGTACTGCAGCATACCTTGAGTGGCTTGTGGAAGCTTTTAGTCAATACACCCTGTATGATCTTGAGACCCAGGAATCTGCTCAGATACTTATGTTCGCCTACATAAATCAAGCCACACCGGACATAAAGCGAAAGTTGCAGGTTCTAGACAGGCTCGGTGAAAAATCTACTAGGGATCTAGTAGCAGTGGCAGAAAAGGTTTATAATAAGAGAGAAACAGGAGAACAAAGACAGGAAAGGAAGGACAAAGAATGTGGAATCGAGCAAGAAAAGAGGAACAGAGTTGAGGAAAGGAGTTTGGATAGAATTTTGGAGCAACAATGCAAGGACCTCAGGGAAATCCTGACCTCTATGCAGGCAGGAAACTTTAGACAGTCCTCCTCTCCAAGGAAGGAGCAGGAGCCCAAACCCCAATCAAGAGTGGGGAAGAATCAGTGTGCCTATTGCAAGGAAGAGGGGCACTGGATCAAAAACTTCCCAGAGCTAGCCAAGAAAAAGAAGGAAAAACAGAAAGTAGGATCAAGAGTGTTGGCAGCCTTAAAGTTGGCTGAGGACAGTGACTGAGGGAGTCGGGGCTCAGACCCCCTCCTTGAGCCCAGGATAAGATTGAAAGTGGAGGGGAATCCAGTCATGTTCATGGTATATATGGGAGCAGAAAATTCAGTATTACTAGCCCTGAGTGGGCCAATGTCCACTAAAACAACATGTGTCCAAGGTGCGACGGGCACTAAACACTATAAATGGACTACTCAAAGAACAGTGGACTTGGGAGTGGGCCAGGTAACCCACCCGATTTAGTCATCCCTGACTGCCCCTATCCATTGCTTGGACATTATCTCTTAACAAAAATGAAAGCTCAGATACAGTTCACAGGCTGTGGGGCTTCTGTGACGAACTCAAGAGAAAAGCCTGTTAGTATACCTATAACTAGCAAGTTAGAAGAGGAGTATAGGCTATACCAGCATCCCAAGCCTGAGTCTCCGGAAAATGAGTGGCTACAGGCATTTCCCCAAGCATGGGCAGAAACTGGGGAAAAGGGACTGGCAAAACATCGTCCTCCAATCTTTGTGGAGCTCAAAACCTGGGCCGACCCAGTAAGAGTTTGCCAGTACCCTATGTCACTAGAAGCAAAGAAGGGGATCACTCCTCACATCAGAAAATTGTTAGATTTAGGAGTACTGAAGCCCATCCAGTCAGCGTGGAATACTCCACTGTTGCCTATAAAAAAGCCTAATTCTAATGATTACAGACCAGTGCAAGATTTGAGAGAAATTAACAAGAGAGTAATGGACATTCATCCAACAGTCCCAAACCCATATACCCTGCTGAGCTCCCTGTCACCAAGCCATGTGTGGTATATTGTGTTGGATCTAAAGGATGCTTTCTTTAGCCTGCCCTTAGCTCCCCAGAGCCAAAGCTACTTTGCATTTACTTGGCACGATCATGAAATAGAGATAAGCGGTCAATTGACCTGGACCAGGCTGCTTCAAGGATTCAAGAACTCGCCTACCATCTTTGATGAGGCGTTACATGAAGACCTGAGTGAGTACCGCTCCCAAAATACTGGAATAAGTCTATTGCAATATGTAGATAATTTGTTAATAGCCACTGCAGACAAAAATAGCTGTCTAAAGGGAACAGCTAGGCTCTTAAAGACTCTTGGCAATTTGGGCTATAGGGCCTCCACTAAAAAGGCACAAATTTGTAAGCCTGAAGTCGCCTATCTGGGCTTCATATTAAAAGAGGGCAAGTGTTGGCTGTCAGATGCACATAAAGAAGCTGTGCTAAAAATCCCTGTGCCTAAGTCAGCCAGACAAGTCAGAGAGTTCCTGGGAACAGCGGGCTTTTGCTGGCTGTGGATACCTGGGTTCACTGAGATGGCCAAGCCTCTATATGAAGCCACCAAAAACCTCCCAGAATTTCATTGGACTGAGCAGATGCAAAAAGCTTTTGAGGCAATCAAGAAAAGCCTTCTAGAAGCCCCAGCCTTAGGCCTACCTGACATGAATAAACCGTTCACATTATTCGTGGCTGAAAAGAAAGGAATAGCAAAAGGGGTGCTCACCCAGCCAATTGGGCCCTGGAGATGGCTGGTCGCCTACTTGTCAAAGAAATTGGATCCTCTTGCCGCTGGGTAGCCTCCGTGCTTAAGAATAATAGCTGCAGTAGTCCTCTTGGTAAAAGATGCAGATAAGTTAACTCTGGGACAGAACCTGACTGTGGCCACTATACACTTTCCGGGTCATCAAAAGGGAGGTGATTCGGTGACGAGAAGGAATATTCTGGCCGACCAGGCAGCTAAAGAAGCATCCCTCCAGCCCAGAGCAGAATTATTGACTCTAGTAGACCCAGGACCACGAACTTTGCCTCCTGTACCCCAGTATTCCAAAGAAGACTTGGAGTGGATAAAGAAAATTCCCATGGCCCACAAAACCCTGGACAGAGAAGGAAACAATGACTGGTGGAAAACTGGTGAAAAGAAACTTATCTTGCCACAAGGGCTGGGTAAGGGGATCCTTAAAAGAATCCACTGAGCTTCTCACATGGGAACCTAAAGAATGCAGAACTTGCTCCGATACTACAAATTGAAAATTAGACAATGAAATCAACAAATTGAAAATATTGTTAAAAATTGCAAGGCCTGTCAGCTTACCAATGCCCCCAATCAACAAAGCACGAATAAAGGAGCTCGCCTATGTGGGGATAGGATAGGTGTGTATTGGGAAGTAGATTTCACAGAAATTAAACCTGGAAAATTTGGATACAAATATTTACTAGTCTTTGTAGACACCTTTTCAGGATGGGTGGAAGCCTATCCAACAAAGCATGAGACTGTGAACGTAGTGGCTAAGAAGATCCTGGAAGAAATCCTACCCAGGTATAGCTTCCCATCCAACATTGGGTCGGACAACGGTCCGGCTTTCATCTCAAAAGTAAGTCAGGGAATAGCCTCTGCACTGGGGATGGATTGGAAATTGCATTGTGCTTATAGACCCCAGAGTTCAGGACAGGTAGAGAGAATGAATTGGATTCTAAAAGAGACCTTAACTAAATTGGCCTTAGAGACTGGCGTGAGACTGGGTGTCACTCCTTCGTTTTGCTCTGCTTACAGTAAGAAATTCTCCCTATCAGCTTGGCTTTACTCCTTTGAAATAATGTACAGGTACCCCCCGCCCATTATCCCTAGCCTTCAGAGTGAATTGCTTGCTGATTTGGATGACCTGCCGGGCCAGCTGGCAGGGGAACAGAAATCCTGACTGAGGGGCGGCAGGGATACGGAAAAGGAAAAATAAGGCAAGAGAAAAAAGACAAGAGACAAAGATAGCGTACGGGAGGTCTGCAGCCGTGAGGTTGAACCTCAAGACTGCAGCCAAGTTTATTCCAACTACCAGCTTATATGCAGTTTTGGAACCAGGGAATAGCATAGGATTGTTAAAATTCCAGAACATAAAGAGTCTTTGAAGTTTGCAACATTTGATTACAGTAAACACAGGACAAGGTTGATTAACATAGGAATCTACTCCAGCAGACATAGCGAGGTGGGGACATAGCAAAGCAATTCCGGACAGTGGCTGTGAACAAATGTCCTTGCCTTTAGCATATCCTGGTGGTAACAGCACAGCCAGAGGTGATAACGAACCTAGCTGCAGGTTTTGGCTCCCGATGTCTGGCGACATCGGCACAGCCAGAGGTCAGGATGAGCTTAGCTGCTACCTTGGCTCCCGACAATTCCCCCGTCTTTTTATTAAAAGAAGCGAACCCGCCTGTCTTAGGTGGGGTGAGTACCTCAGCCTGCCTTACCCGTCTTAGGGAACAACTTCAGAGCAGTGCGGAAGGCCCTGTCTTAGGTCAGTCTAGGCTGGCACTGCCTCATACCCGTCTCTGGCTGCGGTTCCTCTCGGGGGAAATTCATTTACTTGGAGCTTGACCTTATGCAGCTGGCTGGCTAAACTCATGAAAGAGTTTTGCAATATGCGTACAATGCAAGGAAGACATAGGCAAGCCATCAGCAAAAGTGTCCCGGGGCCGAGCAATGTTATTAGCAGCCCTTTAACGTTAGTTAAGGAAGGGACATACTGTTGAAGTTGTTCAAACAGTTCTTTTGCTGTTTCTGCCACTTTAAAGTCCAAAGGTGGAGCTTGTTCTAGTCCGGCTATTTGTCTATGGAGTTGAAAGAGATCTAAGGACAAGTTATTATGGTGCCAAATACCATTTAGATGTGCTACAACTTGTTCCCAAGGATAGCTCGACCCATTATACTTATGGGGGGTCACACAAATAAAGTCAAACCCAGCATGACAGCGCACCCGTTGCAAAGTTTGTAAGGCACGAATTTGTTCTCCCAGAGACAACACAGATTCATACAATGCTTCTAATTTTTGTTCTACCTTATCATCAATCCTGCCTTGAAAGTGCAGGGCTTGCGTGGTATTATGAGCAAGCTGATTAACATGGTGAGCTGTCTGCACATTTTGTGTTAAAGCCACAGTAGCCGCTGCAGCAGAGGCAGCTAAGGAAATAAAGGCTAAAATTCCTGCTATTAATAGCCCTACAAATCGTCTAGGGCGCATAAGTTCTTTTAAATGTTTTAACACTTGAATACCTGTTTCTTCATACCAAGCTTCAGATAAGTTTACAGGAAGCATAACAAATGGTGGTTGCTTAATAATAATTACAGAATCAGTAAGACCACTATACAAGCAATTTGTAAAAGAACAGTTAGTGCAGGTAACATTGAAATACATGGCTCCTATAGAAATATTAAAAGGTCCATACATAATAGCATAAGGGGGTGTTACACAACTCATAATATTTTTTAAAGAAGTAGAAGTGGGCCAGGAGATATTATTCAGAGCAGCCACTAACATCCAGACATGGCGTTGAGGGCGTCCATTCATCCACCACAGACCTGGGTTGAACTTATTGGTGAGATTAGCTCCAGACCAGTCCATCAGCTGAGAATTAGTTCCTGAAATACTGGTTATAAAAGGGTGATCATGTCTACACTTTACAGGGTGCAGTTCTCCCGTGGATT
The DNA here is from genome assembly GCF_023159225.1 of Perognathus longimembris pacificus. Classification (NCBI taxonomy): domain Eukaryota; kingdom Metazoa; phylum Chordata; class Mammalia; order Rodentia; family Heteromyidae; genus Perognathus; species Perognathus longimembris. Next base: position 957,473 of record NW_025961413.1, read on the forward strand.
CTACAATTTGAGAGGAGTTGATGCAGCGAGGTATCATGAAGGATGAGGTAGAATTGGCACTTACAGGGAACCCAGTAGGCAATGAAGTCATTTGTATACTATATACTTGACTTTTATCAGGAATCCAAATTCTATGATTTATGGATTGCATTACAGTACAGCCTGGAATATAACTGTTGGATTCAGTTGTAAAGCATAAAGGGGTTCCAATGCCAGAAGCTGCAAAATCTCCCATTTTAACGTGTTGGACAAAAGGGTCTGGAGCTGTACCGTACGCTGATCTGTTGACATGGACGAACACCTCAGCTTCCTCCAGGTCGCAGGGTGCACAATCGGTGGATCTGGCACATAAGCCCAGTGGGTCAGCGCTTGTACCGTTCTGATGAGTTTCCACAATCCGAACACAACGCTCAGGTAGCCAGCGGGCATCATTTTCATCCTGTGAAAAAACACAGACATGTCCTCGACCCCATGTCAATACTGGATCGGGCCCGTGCCAAGCACTTGTTAAAGGATCTTTCCACTTAACTTGAGCAAAAGCTCTTTGCTCTCTCTTTTCCCAGGACCGCTGTGCTGCGGAGTGGCCATTGCAATCCAAATTTAAAAAATTTAGTATGAATAAAGTATAAGAAAGTATATTAACAGGAGAGAAGGGGTATAGTTTCCCCCCCTTTTAATTTAGAAATTTGGTGCTTTGACAAACCGTTGGCCCGTTCGACAATTCCTTGACCATGAGGATTATAGGGAATTCTTGTAGAGTGAACAATTTGGTAAGATTTGCAAAAAGTTTGAAAAGCTCGTCCAACATATCCCGGACCATTATCAGTTTTAATTTGTTTAGGAAGTCCCATAGTAGCAAAGCAGTGTAAGGAATGGGAGATACAATGTTTGCCAGCTTCCCCGCTAAGAGAAGTAGCCGTAATAAAATTAGAGTAAGTATCTATTGTAACATGGACAAAGCGGAGCCGTCCAAAGGAGGGGATGTGGGTAACATCCATTTGCCACACATGGTTAGCCACTAAGCCTCGAGGATTAATCCCATTGGAGGGCACAGGCAGGAAGGTAGCACAGTTGGGACAAGTTTTTACAATTTGACGAGCTGCCTCACGAGTAATATGAAATTGCTGACGTAAGGCACGACTGTTTTGATGGTGGGCAGCATGTGATTGCTTTGCCAAGTCAATTTGAGAAAGAAAAATTTGGGTAGCCTTATCCATAATAGCATTGTCCTCACTTAATGGTAAGAAGAGGCAAAGTGAAGTAACTTGTTAGAGGGATAATGATGTGAAATTGTGCCCACAAAATGGTCCCAGGCAGTGACCCAGGAATCACAAAGATTATAAAGCCATTCTTGTTGTAAAGTATAGGGGATATAAATAACCTGTGGATCTCATCCAAGATACTTACAAGATTCCACACGGCACATATGGACTAAGGGCTACCAATTCATAATAAGGAATTAATACTTTTGAAGGAGTAGCAGGCAAGGAAAGCCACAAAAGGGGTCCCTTCTGCCAGAGGACCGCTATAGGAGAATGAGGTGTAGTTAAAATATAAGCTTCCCAAGGGGCTGAGTAATCAATATAATTTACATGTTGGGAAGAAATGGCAGAATTTACTATGCTCAAGGCTTTTGCTGCTTCAGTTGTCATTTCTCTGGGAGATGTAGGGTCAGGGTCCCCCTTCAACAGACCAAACGGAAGGAAAATTTTGGCAAGTAGAAGAGAGAGAGCCCATGTTACAAAGCTTTGACGCAAGTTGGGGCTATTCGCCATGCCTTGAGGCAACACTAGCCAATGGTACCTTTTTATGGGTCAAGATTTGTAGAGGGGACATTAAATGCAAAGCATTTGCAATCTTGAGGAGCAAGAGGTATGGTATAAAAACAATCTTTTAAGTCAATTATAATTTTGTATGTATTTTGAGGAATTGCCATAGGAGAGGGCAAACCTGGTTGTAATGCCCCCATAAGTTCCATGGTGGCATTCACTCGCCGGAGATCCTGTAGGAGTCTCCATTTGCCAGATTTCTTTTTAACAACAAAAATAGGTGAATTCCATGGGGAAGTAGTAGGAGCAATGTGGCCCAAGTCCAGCTGTTCCTGCACCAGCTGTTGGGCAACAACAATCTTTTTAATTGATAGGGGCCACTGATCCACCCACACCGGAGTGTCTGATAACCATGTGATAGGATCGGCATGAGGGACAGCACGAGCAGCAACCCCCATTAAAAATATCCCAGCCCTTGTCTAGGAGGTCGGGGCTGAGGTTGAATAGGTTCTCTAATTCCTTGCTGATGGCTTCCCAATCCTCCTGAAGGCAGTAGCCCTTGACTTAGGAGTTGACGAATGACTGCGTCACTAGGGCTAAACAAATAAACTCCCATTTTTTCCATAATATCTCTGCCCCACAAATTTATGGGCAAATGATCTAATACAAAAGGCTGGAAAGTCCCAGAATGCCCCTCACCATCTCTCCAGTTAAGGATGGCACTGCTTTGTTGGGTGTCTGTGGCATGGCCAATCCCCTACAAGGATGTAAGAGACGCAGTAAGAGGCCAGTTGGAAGGCCAATGTCTCTTGGCTATCACAGACAGATCTGCTCCTATATCTAACAGACCTCGGAAGGGCTTTTCTTGTATATAAATTGTAAGCTCAGGCTTTCCCGTTTTATGTTTTGAACCCAAAATATGTCTGAGAACCCAAAACTCCTTTTTCCCCTTTTAATAGATCAAACAAGGGTTTTAATTCAGCTGTGGACAATTTAAGATAAGGGCGAAGCCAATTAATATCTCCCAGAAATTTTTGAAAATCATGCAAAGTACTCAAATGAGAAGTCTTAACCTGTAATTTCTGACTAGTAAAATAATAAGGACCCAAAATATGATCAAGATAAGTATACGGAGGATGATCTTGCACCTTCTCACTAGCTATTATTAACCTAAAAGAGGTGAGATCTTGTTTTAACTGTCCAAAGAGTCTTATCCAATAAAGCCCCTTTTTATTTCCAAATAAAGCAACAGGAGAACAAAAGGAGTAGAGTTTACCTGTAAGTTGCTAAGAATTGACCACCAAGTAGTTGCCAGAGTTTTGCTGTAAAACTTAAAGAACGGCAGACTGAATGGGGTCCAAGTGTCATTAAATCTAGTCATATTATTTAACCTTACCTTACTGGCACGTGAAAGAGAAAACAAATGAATAACAATAAAAGTCTCAGCTTCAGTGGATCTGAAGTGGCTGTGTCTTCCATCCCAAATTAGCAGGCCAGCAGGAGAGATGGTTTGCATCTGGATAATACTTTAGTAGAGTTCCCTGGATAGGCTGTCACATTTCCTGCTTGTTGCCTGTAAATTTCTACACAGACTGGTTAAGGGCATTTTTAAACAGATTTTAGAAGGCTTGGGCCTTTTAACCATCTTTCTAGTCACAAAATCCACACAGATTGAAGGCTAACCAAGTCTGCTCAATGTAGCAGTTTCTGAATCACAAACAACTCCCAGTTTGGAAGCAGACTGTGGAGGCAGCTTTCTGTAGCCATAGACTGCCACGGTCCACTCAGCTAGCACACATGTCAACCTGTATCCTATAAAGCAAAATGTTAATTTGGGGTCCGGAAAATTTAGGTTAATAGTCACACCTGTGCAGTTATTTCAAAATGACTCTGGTCCCTTGATCTTAAAGAGTTTGAGAGCACAGCGAAAAAAGAGAAAAAAAAATGGAGAAGCAAAATCTTAGTCTATACCAAAGAATTGTCAGGATTAGATGTACACTTGACTCTTAGTATAGATAGACATAAAGAATAACACACTGGTTGTACATTATTGTACTTAAATTACGTGCTGAATGTTAGAACCTTTTGGAGTTTTTCTTAGACACATTTGTTTGCTCCCAAACATGATCAGTTTAGGCTTAAAACCTGTTTTTTATTTTTATTTTAAGTTTTACCAACAGACAGACATAGACATAGACATACATACACATACAGACAATGTGCACACGTTTTGGGGCGCGCGTAGAATTGTTCTTTAATTGGCCATCTAAGTTTTTCTGGAATTCCAGTGGCAAATGATATTATTTTGCCTATATTCTAGAACCACGTGGTTATATAGTAAACAAAAAAAAATCTTTTCAGCAAACCAAAATTTTCAGATCATCTGAGAAGCCACATTTTGAGAAACCAGTTTAGCTCACAAAGGGAGTATATGGGAGACAGGATATGAACACAGACAGTGAGCTCACAGTAAGACACCTTCATCTTGCAGCATTTGAATTGTAAGGCACCTTTGAAATGCAAGGCCACAGGACTCCAAGTCCCAGCCTCCAGGAATTTGGCATGCTTGTTACCTGGGGGATGGGCAGGCTTTCACTCCATCCAATCCTATTGTCTACCATGTGCTCAATGCTAGAGAAAGTTTATGATTTAGCCAAACAAGCAGAATTTAACTGAGTCTCCAAAACTTAAACATCAATAACAAGAATAGAAAACCTTTCTTTGAGTCTTTTAAAGCAGATGTTAAACAAATATCAATACCCATCCTATGTCACAGGCAGGCAGGCAGAGTTTAGAGGGAGACAGAAAAAGAGACAGAGAGAACTTCATCTGCCTGAGCGCTCATAGAAGTTAGGTAAGTCCTGCAAAATATTCCAAATATATATGATTGGGCTCAAACTTGAGCAGCATTCCTGAAACAATTTAGACTTGAGGAGCAACCAGCTGAGCTGAACTAGAGATCAGTTGTCTCCAAACACCCACAATTGCTGATCTCCTTGACCTAGCCCAGTGGATTTATGGAAAAATGTAAGCTCCAGGCTAATGGTCACTCACCCTGGTTGGGGTTTCAAATCTGTCCTGGTGGATGGAAATAGAGCGCTCGGTCAGGAGAAGTTACCTCGGTGGTGTTAGCATTTCTCTAGCCTCAGGTTCCTCCCCCCTGCTAGCAGCCTGCACCTAGGAGAGCTGTAAGTCTGCCAGGACTCCCTTTAAAGGAGTTTGTTGTTCTGGATGAAGCTGTGACAATAGAGCTATAACTGATTTTAACATAGTCTCAACATAGGTCAATCTATCTTTAATAGGCTTATTGAATAATTTCTCCTCAGAGTCTGAGCCATCTGAGTCTTCCTTAATGTCTAGCTCAGTGGGTTCAGGTCTTGTTAATTTTCTCAGCTCTTCCCAGGCAGCAGCATACGCTCCCGGAGCTGGGCAACACTCATCAGGACCCTGTTCAGTTTCTCCAATCGACTGATCGAATTTAATCTATTCATGTCTAGGATCTAAGCAATCTCGGACCAGATACCAAAGAATAATAGCATCCACTGAGGTTTTCTCAGGGCCAGTTGCATCATAATGTTCCTTTTTTTTTTTTTTTTTTTTTTTTTCAATTTTCTAGCAAGTTTCTAAATTATTGGTTCCTTCCTCCAGGAACTGGGGGCATGCTTTCTCAATAAAATAAAAGAAACGTTCTAAGTTACTTTGGCCAACTTTCACTGCCCGGGCATTAAGCATGCCTTTGGGGGCCTGCATGTATAGCATGCGGCTATTATCTTGTCCCATAATTTGTTACTCCCGACAATACACTCTCCTCCCGCTCTCCTTCCCAAGCATTCGGACGTCCTTACCTGAGCGGGGGTCACCTGCCGTCGATCCCAGGCCTTCAAGTCCCTGTTCCAGGCGCCAAACCTGCCGGGCCAGCTGGCAGGGGAACAGAAATCCTGACTGAGGGGCGGCAGGGATACGGAAAAGGAAAAATAAGGCAAGAGAAAAAAGACAAGAGACAAAGATGGGGTACGGGAGGTCTGCAGCCGTGAGGTTGAACCTCAAGACTGCAGCCAAGTTTATTCCAACTACCAGCTTATATGCAGTTTTGGAACCAGGGAATAGCATAGGATTGTTAAAATTCCAGAACATAAAGAGTCTTTGAAGTTTGCAACATTTGATTACAGTAAACACAGGACAAGGTTGATTAACATAGGAATCTACTCCAGCGAACATAGCGAGGTGGGGACATAGCAAAGCAATTCCGGACAGTGGCTGTGAACTAATGTCCTTGCCTTTAGCATATCCTGGCGGTAACAGCACAGCCAGAGGTGATAACGAACCTAGCTGCAGATTTTGGCTCCCGATGTCTGGCGACATCGGCACAGCCAGAGGTCAGGATGAGCTTAGCTGCTACCTTGGCTCCCGACAGGATGATACTGAATTTTTGTGTAAACTTGAGTATTTGCAGCTCGTGCACAATAAAATGTGGCCCCAACTTAAGGCATTATATGATTCCACTTCTGTCCCTACCCCCCATTTATTCAGACCAGGGGATTGGGTGTTCTTCCGGAGGCATAACCCCAAATCCTTAGAACCACGGTGGAAGGGACCCTACGTGGTGCTACTGACTACTCCCACCGCCCTTAAGGTAGATGGCATAGCCACTTGGGTCCATTGCTCCCACACCAGGCCAGCTGACCCTTTTGCCCTGGATGATGACTACCATGGTGGATTGGAGGTCTCCAAGCACACTATACAGCTAATGGTAAGTCTGTATAGCTGAAAGTTAATTTTCAGTTTGCAGTAATCCTGCAGTCCCTTGGTAAAATAGACTGAGGTTATAGGTTCCTGGCTAGGTAAGGTCAACGCCCCTGAGTCAGCCTGAAGGAGTTACAGAAGATGGATGATCTTCACCCATCAACCCCCCTTTAAAACCGAGGGACCAGAGTTATTTTTGGATACTACTTTGGGCCCTACTGGCCCAGGCCTTACCTCTATATCATCCCCTGGACATGCAAGCCATTGAAATGGACAGAATGGAGCCATGACTGGCTCCCAAGGTAACAAAAAGAAAATGGGGAAAATGAAGTGCCAGACTTTGAAGTCAGGCCCCACCTTACCACGTGAACCCCATTGTACCAGGTAAACCTGAGATAAGCAGGCCCTGTGAGCAGACCCAGGACAAGCCCATTAGGGCCCAGTCGGTCTAGAACTCTAACCGCTGGGAATGCTTACCTCTGACCACCCCTAGAATTGAACCCTGAGCCAATCAGATTTGTACCTGTGTCCTAATCTTGCTTGCTTGAACACCTGATTGTTGTAACTTTGTTCTTTGCCTTTATAAGCCCTGTGTAATCATAGCTCAGGGCTTCCTCCTAACCTCCGCTGTGTCGGTGGGTAGGACGTGGCCTGAGTTGCAACTCACTTAAATAAAGCCTTGCCTTGCTTTTGCATTTTGGAATGTCTGAGTCTCGGTGGTCTTCTTGGTGGTGGTTTCGCGACTTGGCATAACAGTCATAGCACTTTATAAAAGCATTAATAAATCTTCAGCAAATGTCCTTATCATACATGGTGATAATGAACTCTTACTAGGTATGATGAGGTATATTGAGCAGTTTTTAATAAAAGGCAAAATTTGAATCTTGAACACACATTTGGAGTTCACCATGAGGAGGAGATATTTCATTCTAGGTTCATTACATGTACCTCTCATTTTTTTACACCATCATCCGGATGTTTCTGGATTCACAGATATTGTCAAGTCAGTTAACCCTTTCAAATGCTCTGAAGACTTTTTCCTTGCTTGGCTGTGGATCCTCTTTTTTTTTTTTTTCTTCAAATTTTTATTATCAAACTGATGTGCAGAGAGGTTACAGTTTCATATGTTATGCATGGGAGACATTTCTTGTACTGTTTGTTACCTTGTCCCTCATACCCCCCTCCCCCCTCCCCCTTACCCTTCCCCCCCCGAGGTGTTCAGTTCACTTACACCAAACGGTTTTGCAAGTATTGCTTTTGTAGTTGTTTCTCTTTTTTTACCCTGTGTCTCTCAATTTTGGTATTTCCTTTCAATTTCCTAGTTCTAATACCAGTATACACGGTTTCCAATATACTCAGATAAGATTACAGAGATAGTGTAGATACAAGCCCAGGAAGGTGATACAAGAACATCATCAATAGTAGAAGCTTCAGATACACATGGGACGTTGAAAGTAGTTACAACTGTGATATAACAATCATTTCCATAACATGGAGTTCATTTCACTTAGCATCATCTTTTGTCATCATAAGGGCATAGCTATTGGGCTCTTGTGATCCTCTGCTGTGACTTGCCTAAACCTGTACTAATTATTCCCAATAAGGGGGACCATAGAGTCCATGTTTCTTTGGTTCTGGCTCACTTCACTTAGAAAAATTTTTTCCAAGTCCTTCCATTTCCTTACAAATGGGACAATGTCATTCTTTCTGATAGAGGCATAAAATTCCATTGTGTATATGTACCACATTTTCCTGATCCATTCGTCTACTGAGGGGCATCTGGGTTAGTTCCATATTTTACCTATGACAAATTGTGCTGCAATGAACATTGTTGTGCTGGTGGCATTACTGTGATTTTGTTTGTGGTCTTTTGGATAGATAACCAAAAGAGGGGCTGCTGGGTCATAGGGGAGTTCTATATTTAGCCTTCTGAGGAATCTCCATACTGCTTGCCAGAGTGGCTGAACCAGTTTACATTCCCACCAACAATGAAGTAGGGTTCTCTTTTGGCCACATCCCCTCCAACAATTGTTATTGTTAGCTTTCTTGATATATGATATTTTTACTGGGGTGAGATGGAATCTCAATGTTGTTTTGATTTGCATTTCTTTTATGGACAGTGATGTAGAGCATTTTTTCATATGCCTTTGGCCATTCTCATTTCCTCATCAGAGAAGTCTCTTTGTAAGTCTTTAGCCCACTTGTCAAGGGGGCTATTGGTTCTTTGCGGTTTTGTTTTGGAAATGAGTAATTTTTTTAGTTCTGCAAATATTTTAGGTATGAGGCCTTTGTCCGTTGAATGGCTGGTAAAGATATTCTCCCAGTCTGTGGGCTTTCTGTTTATCTTGCGAGCTTTGTCCTTTGCCGAGCAGATGCTTTGCAGTTTGATGCAGTCCCATTTGTCCAACCTTTCTTTGATTTGTATCCTTTCTGGGTCTTTGTTAAGGAAGTTCCATCCTGTGCCAAGGAGCCCAAGTGTTTCTCCTACTCCATCCTTTAGTGTTTTCAGGGTGTCTGTTTTGATTTCGAGGTCTTTAATCCATTTGGAATTGATTTTGTTGCAGGGTGATATATAAGGATCTAGTTTTAGCCTGTTGTATGTGTTGAGCCAGTTTTGCCAGCACCATTTGTTAAAGAGGCTATCGTTCTTCCATACTATTGTTTTAGCTCCTTTATCAAAGATTAAGTAGGCATAGTTCTGTGGGCTCATTTCTGGGTCTTCAATTCTGTTTTTGTTCTGTTTTGTTCAATTGGTTTTCAGGCCTGTTCTGGTGCCAATACCAAGCTTTTTTTTTTATTATTATTATAGCTTTATAATACAGCTTGAATTTGGGTATTGTAATTCCTACAGCACTGTTCTTTCTGGGTAGGATTTTTTTTTTCTATTCTAGGTCTTTTATTGTTCCATAAGAATTTCTGGATTGCTTCCTCTATTTCATTAAAAAAGGGTGTTGGGATATTAATGGGTATTGCACTGAATTTGTAGATAGCCTTTGGCAATATTACCATTTTGATTATATTAATCCTCCCAATCCAGGAGCATGGGAGGTTTTTCCATTTACTTAGTTCTGACTTAATTTTGTTTTTCAAACTTTTAAATTTCTCATCAAAGAGGTCTTTCACTTCTTTGGTTAAGGTTATACCTAGGTATTTTATGTTTTGGGGGGCTATTGCAAAAGGAGTTGCTTTCCTGATTTCAGCCTCTGTCTTCGGGTTGTTAGCATAGAGAAAGGCCATTGATTTTTGAAGGTTTATTTTATATCCTGCAACTTTGCCAAAGTTTTGGATCAGCTCTAGTAGCTTGGGGTTAGAGTCTATGGGATTCTTTAGGTATAGGATCATGTCATCTGCAAAGAGAGAAAGTTTAACTTCATCTTTTCCTATTTGGATTCCCTTTATATTTTCTTCTTGTCTAATTGCTCTGGCTAGGAATTCTAGTACTATGTTGAAGAGCAGGGGAGAGAGTGGACATCCCTGCCTTGTTCCTGATTTTAAAGGGAATGGCTTTAGTTTTTCCCCATTTAGAGTTATGTTTGCTGTTGGTTTGCCATAAACTGCCTTGATTATATTCAGGAATGCTCCCTGTAATCCCAGTTTTTCCAGGGCTTTTAGCATAAATGGTTGCTGGATTTTATCGAACGCTTTTTCCGCATCCAGAGATAAAACCATGTGTTTCTTTAGCTTGCTCTGGTTGATGTGGTGGATTACATTAATTGACTTGCGTATATTAAACCAACTTTGCATCCCTGGAATGAATTCAGTTTAATCGTGGCGTATGATTTTTTTGATAACCTGTTGAAGTCTATTGGCCAGAATTTTGTTGAGAATTTTCGCGTCTATGTTCATCAGGGAAATCGGTCTGTAAGCCCCTTTCCGTGATGAGTCCCTGCCTGGTTTTGGGAAGAGGGTTATACTGGCTTCATAGAATGAGTCTGGTAGTGAACGTTCTCTTTCAATTTCATTGAAGATTTTGAGAGATATTGGTGTGAGTTCTGTCTTGAAGGCCTTGTAGAATTCTGCAGTGAATCTGTCTGGACCTGGGCTTTTCTTGGATGGGAGATCATTTAGTGCCGTTTCTATTTCAATGCTGGATATGGGTCTGTTTAGAAGGTTTAAATCTTCATGTTTAAGTTTGGGGATATGAATATTTTCTAGGAAAACATCCATTTTTTCCAAGTTCTAGAATTTGTTGGCATAAAGGTTTCCAAAATAGTCCCTTATTGGGGCTGGGGATATGGTCTAGTGGCAAGAGTGCTTGCCTTGTATACATGAGGCCCTGGGTTCAATTCCCACATATACAGAAAATGGCCAGAAGGGGCGCTGTGGCTCCAGTGACAGAGTGCTAGCCTTGAGCAAAAAGAAGCCAGGAACAGTGCTCAGGCCCTGAGTCCAAGCCCAGGACTGCCCCCCCCCAAAGAAATAGTCCCTTATTATTTTCTGAATTTCGGTTATTTCTGTGGTGATGGTACCTGTTTCATCCCTTATCTTGTTTATTTGAGTGTGCTGCCTTCGTTTCTTGGTCAGGTTTGCCAGGGGTTTTTCTATCTTGTTGATTTTTTCAAAGAACCAATTCTTTGTTTTGTGGATTCTTTCGATGTTTTTTTCATCTCTAATTGATTTAATTCTGATTTGATTTTAATTATTTGCTTCCGTCTATTGACTTGTGGTTTGGATTGTTGTTCTCTCTCAAGGAAATTAAGGTGCTTCCTTAAATTATTGAGTTGCTGTTTCTCCATTTTGTTGATGTATGCACTCAGAGATATAAATTTTCCTCTGAGCACTGCCTTTGCTGTGTCCCAAAGGAGCTGGTACTTTGTGTCCTCAACTTGGTTGAATTCCATAAACATTTGAATTTCCGCTTTAATTTCTTCAATGACCCTCTGATGGTTCAGCAGTGTGTTGTTTAGTCTCCATGAATTGTAACATTTTCTGATGTGGCTGTTTGAGTTGAGCTCTAATTTTATTCCATTGTGGTCTGAGAGAATGTAGGGAATGGTTTTGATACTTCTGAATTTGTACAGATTTTCTTTGTGCCCTAAGATGTGATCTATTTTGGAGAATGTTCCATGTGCTGCTGAAAAGAAAGTGTATTCTGTCGTTGCTGGGTGGAATATTCTGTAGATGTCAGTTAAGTCTAGTTGGTCTATGCAATTGTTTAGTTCTTTGGTTTCTTTGTTCAGTTTTTGGCGTGTTGATCTGTCCAGAGGTGAAAGTGGAGTGTTAAAGTCCCCAACTATCAATGTGTTTGGGTCTATGAGTGTTTTTAGAGTCAGTAGTGTTTGTTTGATGAAGTTGAGTGCTCCTGCATTTGGTGTGTAGATATTTAGAATGGTTATATATTCCTGTAGGAGAGATCCCTTTACTAGTATGTAGTCACCTTCTTTGTCTCTTCTTACCTTTTTTAATTTGAAGTCAATTTTGTCTGATGCTATGATTGAAACTCCAGCCTGCTTATGGGGGCCATTTGCTTGATAGATTTGTTTCCAGCCTTTCCCTTTTAGAAGATGTTTACTTTTGCTGGATAGATATGTCTCTTGGAGGCATCAGAAAGTTGGATATTGATTTTTGATCCAACTTATGAGCCTATGTCATTTGATTGGAGACTTAAGTCCATTAATGTTGAGAGTTAGGACTGAGAGATGATTGTTTGTTCCTTTCATTATCACTATCTTGTTTAAAGCTGTGTCTTCCCATTTCTTGATCTGATGTTTTCTAATTAGGGTTCATTTCTCTGTCTGTATTGGGAGCTTGATTATTATCCCTATATAGTATGTCTTTGAAGATTTTCTGTAAAGCTGGTTTGGTGGAGATATATTGTTTCAGTTTTTCCTTACTGTGGAAGACTTTTATTTGACCTTCGGCTATGAATGAGAGTTTGGCTGGGTACAGAATTCTTGGTTGGTAGTTATTTTTATTTAGTGTTTGGTATACTTCATTCCAGGCTCTCCTTGCTTTCATGGTCTCTGCTGAGAAGTCTGGGGTAATTTTGATTGCTTTTCCTTTATATGTGATTGTTTTCTTTGCCCTAACAGCTTTGAGTAATTTTTCCTTGCACTCTGCTAAGCTGTTTTGATCACAATGTGTAGGTGGGATCTCCTATTTTGGTCTGGTCAGTTTGGGGTTCTAAATGCTTCTTGTATCTGTATAGGCCTTTTCTTCTGCATATGTGGTACGTTCTCAGCTAATATTTTGTTAAATAGGTTGCCTATCCCATTAACCTCTTTCTCCAAGTTTTCCTCAATACCTATTATTCTTAAATTGGGCTTCCTGATCGTGTCTTGAATCTCCTGTAGCGATCTGTTTTGTTGAGTGGACTGGATTTGTATTGATTTTTTATCTTTTTCCATAAAATCTAAGGAGTCTTCAGCTCCTGAAATTCGATCCTCTGCTTCAGTTAGTCGGGACTGTAGGCTAGCTACTTGATTTCGAATGTCTTTTCCTTCTGACTGGTTTTTCCTGTTAATTTCCATATCATTTCTTAGGTCTTGTATGGACTTCTTTACTTCATTAACTTCATTACTTTGGTTTTGAGTGTTGTCTCTCAAATCTTTAAGCTGGGTAGCTATCTTTTCATTTGACTACTGAAGTTCATTTATCATTCTATTGGTGGATGTCATGAAATTCTCCATTAATTTTTGCTTTGCCTCCTCACGCTCTAGAATAATTGACTGAAGAGATTCAAACTTTTCATTTATCATGTTTATCAGTGGACTTTGTAGAGCATTTTGGGGGTTCTCTTCTATGTCTTTGATTGACTGCTCTGCTTCCTGCTTGTTTTGAGTGGGGGATAAGACTTCATTGTTTGCCATCTTTCTTGTGTTCCTTCTGCCCATTTGGATTGGGAATGTCAGTCTACCAGCACCTATGAGCACCTTTTAAGACCCAAAGCATCCCTTACCAAGCACTGTTGTGTAAATTTTACAAGTTCACAGTTATATTCAGATACCCTGTGTACCTGTCTATAAAATTAGATTTGGTATTCCTAAAGAATATAATTTCAATATAGCAACCAATCCTGGGCCCTGTAATCAGTAGTTACTTATTTACTGTTACAACCCTATAAGCAATTCTTGTTTTTATATAAAGTTCTTTTAGGACTGGCTTTCTCTATGAACCCTTTTGATTTACTCGGATTAAGCTGGGATACCCTCTATCCAATAACCAGGAGTCAATGGAAACTGTATGTCCAGGCAGTGTGTCAGGAGGGTAAGTTGGAGGTAGTAAAGAGAATAGAGTAAAATGTATTGGGGAGGGGGGATGGTGATTTTGTTATAGTTTCAGTGACGTAGAAATGTGGAGAAGAGTAGAATCTGTAGAAAGAACAAGGTTAAAATGATAGACACTGGAGAGTTAGCAGAAAAGAATGGAGGTGTTATTCATAGGAAAGTAATTTTTAGAGAAAGAGAATGCAAAGAGAGAAATAAAGTAAAGATAGTGGAAGACAGATGCACAAAACAGAGAAAAATTATTTAAAAAAGAATAAAAATCAAAAGGAAAAAAATCCAGAAAAGGAATGACCCAAACAAACAGGAAAGAAAAAACACTTGATAAAACAAACAGGTAAAAATGGAAAACAAAACAAATTAACAAACAAAAAAAACCGACGACGTTTGAGAACTAAAAAAAAAAATGGAGTCCTCCTTGCTTGGTGGTCTTTCCCCAGTCTCTGCTTTTCTCATGATGGTCTGCAGTCTATTTTGCTGCTTGGCTGTGTTTTACTTGATTTCAGTTTGCAGGGGGGTGGTTCTGTTCTGATCCTTCACCCCTGTTGGTGCAATCCTGGGTTTCTGTGGTTTGCACAGCTTGCTGGCAGGCCTTGGCATCCTCTATAGATGTGAACTTGAGGAGTCTCAGGAACTGTAGCTCCTCTGTCTGCTGTGGGGCCGCTGCCTTTAATGCCTGGCTTTGAATAGGCGATGGACTCAGCAGGGCAGGGGTCCTCTGGCCTGTTTTATCTGGCTGAGAGTTGCTTGCCTGGGGGGGGCTACTTGCTCCTGGGCGGGGCAGCCTCCTTGGTGGAGGTGGCTATGGAATGCAGCTCCGGTTCAGGCTGGGAATTGGGCTTCCTCTGTGACAGGACTGTTTAACTTTCTCAGGAACTGTTTGTTCCCCTGTCTGGTGTTTCCGTGCCACCGGGAGCTGCTCTCTGCTTTCGCTTTAAATTTAGAAATTCTGGTGGGCAGGACAGGGCACCTCTGGCTAAGCCGTGGCCCAGGACACGCCCCCAGCCTGGGCAGGGGGCCTTCTCCTAGGCGGAGCTGGCTCTCACTGATTGGTCCCTCTTGTCCTTTTCAAAGATGGCTACTTTGACCTTGCTTTTCCCAGGCCCGCTTTAGTTCCAATCTGGTCTGACCCTATGCCAGTGGCATAGATGGCGCTTTGCTCTGGTGGTGGGGGATGGGCTGCCTTCCAGAAGCTGTTCTGTGGGCGCGAGTGGGAATATCTTTCGGGGGTACTCACACTTTCTCTGCAATTTCAGTTTGTCCATGCTGAGCCGCCGTCTGGAGTATTTCTCCCTGGTCTACGTTGTGTGCTTTAGCTGCATGGTGTGCGGGTTACTGTGCCGGGCTTTGTGCCAGCGCCGGCACTGGCGCGGTGGCAAGACGCCGCCTGCAGCTTAAATCTGTGTTTTCAGGTGAGCAAAGTTGACTTTTCCTCCCTGGCCAGAATCTCTGTACTGTTAGAACATATTCTGGCTGTCTATCTAGGTGTAAAAGTTTCTATGGGATGAGAAAACTGCGATGTTGGAGGGAGCGCAGCTAGTGCTCTGCAGCTCCTCCACTGTCTTCCATGAGTCTGTTGTATCCTCTCTTTTAATGGCTCAGATTCCGGGTCTGACTGTGTAACGGGAAAACTGTCTTCATGAAGCTTCCTTGGATTGGTTGCCTTAGCACATTTTTGACATGACTATGACTGGACACAGTTACAATATATACAACACTGTGTATGCTGTGGCCCGGGCTCTCCATGAGGTGTGTCTTCATCAAACAGAAACACAAACAGTGGGAAATAGGAAAGGGACAGTGCCTTAGCCTGTACAGGTAAGGCCTTCTGTGTTGGATGACACACACTATGAGCAACAGTCACTTCCCAGGTAGTTTCCTTACAATATGGAATTTAATTATTTTAGGTAACTTTCCATGATCCAAGTAATAATATTTTTAAAATGTCTGGGAGGTACTCTAGACATTTATTTTTGTGCTCTTTAGGTAAAGCAGGCCATGAAAAGGATCAAGTGAGTTATTTTATGAATTATTTTAGACAAATAGCCTCAACATACGCATAGCAGATGTTTTGACAACTGTAAATTCACCTTTTCCCTATGAGATTCTTTAGAAATAGCAAAATTATCCATATTTTATGAGGGGACTAGTTTCATTCTATGTCATGCATTAATTTTTTTAATTCAAAAATTTTAGTGTAAAGGTGATATACAAAGGGCTTACAGTTACATAAGTAAGGTGATGCATATATTTCTTTTTTATGATAATTTTTTTCTTATTTATTGTCAAAGTGATTTACAGAAGAGTTACAGTTTCATAGGTTAGGCATTGGATACATTTCTTGGACTGTTTGTTACCTCCTCCCTCATTCCCTCCTCCCTGCTTCCCCTTTCCCTCTCCCCCCATGAGTTGTTCAGTTGGTTTACACCAACAGTTTTGCAAGTATTGCTTTTGTAGTCATTTGTCTTTTTATCTGGTGTCTCTCGATTTTGGTGTTCCCTTTCAGTTTCCTGGTTCTAATACCAGTATATACAATTTCCAATGTAGTCAGATAACATACAGTGATAGTGCAGGTTCAACTACAGGAAGGGGATACAAGAGGATTATCAACAATAGAAGCTACAATTTCACATGGCATGTGGAAAGTAATTACAACAGTAATATATCACTCATTTCCATAACATGAAGTTCATTTCACTTAGCATTATCTTATACATGCATTAAATTTTTACCAGGCTCAAACTAGCAACATTCATAAAATTAGTGATTGTGGCAAACTATAGTTAGGCAACTGAGAATCATCTAATTCATGACTATTTAGATGGACTGGCTTTTTCTTGAAAAGTCTTTATTTATTCCTTTGTTGACTGACCAGGATTCAGAAGGATTATTTTTATTCCTCCATAGATTTTCTTCTGGGATACTTCATTAGGTGGCTCTGCTATTGCCGCATTCTGAATCAGAAATTAAAGGCAATCAGGAAATTTTTTCCTCAGGCTTTCTGTCTTAACTTGGGATATATTTCAGCATAAAATGATATATCTCTTTTAGCTGCACCCTTTTCTGAAGAACATCGAATTTCACAATCCTGCTGGAGATCAGGTGATTTGGGATGAGAAAAGGAAATTGGAGGCAGAGTATGACATTGTAAACATTTGGAATTTCCCAGAAGGTCTTGAACTGGAGGTGAAAGTAGGAAAATTTTCTCCATATGCTCATCAATTGTCTTTATTTGATGAAATGATACACTGGGCCATAGCATCTACAGAGGTGGGTTGGGTTTAATTGTGATGAATTTAGGGACATATAAGTAAGCAAAATTAAAATGTATATCTGTTTGGATGCCTGCAAACTGCTCCAGTAATACTAGTTTAGGTGGCTGTGATACAATTATTATGGTTTGAAGGCAGTCCAAGCAAGAATGGCTGTGAGATCCTTATCTTCATGCAACCACCAAAGAAGCAGGGCTGGACCCTAGTGACTCATTCCTGCAATGCTATCTTCTCAGGAGGTAGACATCCTCAGATCTAAGATTGCTGATATGTTTGAAGCCCAACCTGGCAGATAAGTCTTTGGGACTCTTATCTCAAGTGACAAACAAAAACCTCAGGTGGAACTGTGGATCTAGTTGTAGAGTACTAACCTTGAGCAAAACAAAAGCCCAAGGACAATGCACATACCCCAAGAGCAAACCCCAGGAACAGCACCAGAAAAAAAAAGGAAATTAACAGTCTGTAAATGTCAATTAAGAATAGTGTCATAAAATATGAGTTGCATATTTATAGCAAGCTTTTAACACTGTGACAAAGTACCCAAGGAATCACTTTATGTGGTTTAAAGATTTACTTCCTTCTGTGGAGGTTTTATTCAAGGGTTAGTTGTCCTGCTAGTTATCTTCGGCGTGAGGAATCCTTGAGAACTTATCAGAAGATTCTCACATTTTTTTTTGGCCAGTCCTGGGGCTTGGACTCAGGGCCTGAGCACTGTCCCTGGCTTCTTCTTGCTCAAGGCTAGCACTCTGCCACTTGAGCCACAGCGCCACTTCTGGCCATTTTCTATATATGTGGTGCTGGGGAATCAAACCCAGGGCCTCATGTATACGAGGCAAGCACTCTTGCCACTAGGCCATATCCCCAGCCCAAGATTCTCACTTTTGGCCACTGAAAAACTAAGAAGATATAATACATGTGGGGATCATATAACCCTTTAAAAGGGTTGTCTGTGCTCTACCTTAGAACATACTTTTAAAGTTTCAAAGATGACCCTTCCTTCTTGCTGTTCACAATTTTATGGATGAGTAGGAGACAAAATATTCAATGATGTTCCATAAGGCTTGCCAGTAGGACTTACTGTCTTTTTTTGTAATTTATTTATTAATTAAACACAAATCTTTTGATAAGGTGTTGTGCAAAAAGGGTACAGTTACATAGTAGGGCAGTGTGTACATTTCTTGTGATATCTTACGCCCTGTTTTTCTTTCCCTTCCCTAGGTCAGGTAGAAGGACTTACTTTCTAACCATTAAGCTCTACTTTTAAATGTCTCCCATTTCTCAATCATTCAACAGACTACAGCTGAGGAGTATAGCCCATAAACCTTTTGTGATCATGTGATTGGGAATCTATAAGATCACTCAATACTTGACTGTACTTATATATATAAAAGTAATATGCTTTATAATCCAATATTTTAAAACAATGGATTTTTTGTGTATTACATAAAAGTTACTGACATATATCTGATTTTTCTCAGTCTCCCCACTCTGTCTGCAATGAGAGTTGTGGTCCTGGATGCAGGAAATCCCCTCGGGATGGAAAGGATGCCTGTTGCTTTGATTGCATTCCTTGCTCAGGGAATGAGATGGCTAATGGGTCAGGTCAGTTCATGTCTTTCGGAGAAATTCATACTTTCTCCTAACCCATGCAAGTCAATTCAAATGTTGAATATTAGGATTGCACAATCAAAATTTTCTTTCACTCCCTTAGTAATTTAATTGGGACAGTTGTTGATACTTCTTTAAAAAAAATCATGGCCTCTGATTTACATATAGGGTTATTTTTTTCTAGTCTGCTATGTGTATGTTTACTCAGCTACTCATTTCTATAAGTTTAACTTCTATCATATTAAATGTAAAGCCTTTTAAAGAACAAAGACTCTATCTTCTTCAAGATTACCTTCTGACTACAAAGGAAACACATATCCTGCATATGTTTAAGATCCTGCATATGTTTAATTCCTAGTGCTTGGTCCTTTTCTTTCAACAGAGCAAGTGCTCAGGGTTGGGTTCATTGTAAGAAAAAGACATAGTTGTTGTGCATAACATGACTTCATAGCTCCTAAGAGTGACTTGATTCTCTGTTCCTACAGTTGATTAGAGACAAGTAAAACAACTGCGGGAAGAACCACCATGTTCCTATCTATATTGTACAGAGAAGCAGAGAAATATGCAAGGCTTATGACCCACAATTTCAAATGAAGGGTTTGAGTTGTAACCACAGTTCTGAGAATTATGACAGTATAAAGAAAGGAAAAAATTATTCGTGGATATTAGAAATGGCAAGAACTTAGATGTATGATTGTCGTGGTAAGTAAAGGAGAATCAGTAAAACTGAAATATGAGGAATGAGTATGTAAACATGATGCAGACATAAAAATAATATTAAAATCATCTGGTAATACTCAGTAATATTTACTTTATATTACTAAGTATTCATATGTCAAAAATATCTCCATATAGGCATTTTCTAATTTCCTTTTGAGTACTACAAGGATACTAATGGTAATTTGTCTCCCTCACCAGACATGGACCAGTGTGTGAAGTGTCCAGATCATCAGTATGCTAACACACAGAGAAACCAGTGCCTCCCAAGAGCTGCAAGTTTCCTAGCATATGGAGAGCCCTTGGGGATGGTCTTGGCCTGCATGGCTCTTTGCTTATCTGTACTCACAGTAATTGTTCTTGGAATCTTTGTGAAACATCACAACACCCCCATTGTCAAGGCTAACAACCAGGCTCTCAGCTACATCCTGCTTGTCTCCCTCATCTTCTGCTTCTTCTGTCCCTTGGTCTTTATTGTCCATCCCAACACAGTCACCTGCATTCTACAGCAAACCACATTTGGAGTTGCATTCACTGTAGCTGTTTCTGCTGTCTTGGCCAAAACTGTAACTGTGGTTCTGGCCTTCAAGGTCACTTCTCCAGGTAGAACAATGAGATGGCTGCTCGTATCAGGGGCTCCTAACTTAATTACTCCCTTCTGCACCCTGATCCAGGTGACTCTCTGTGGACTCTGGCTGGGAAACTTTCCTCCCTTCATTGATACAGATACCCACTCTGAACATGGCCCCATCATCATCCTCTGTAAAAAGGGCTCCCTCATTGCTTTCTACTGTGTATTGGGATATCTGGGCTCCCTGGCCCGGGCCAGCCTCACTGTGGTTTTCCTGGCCAGGAACCTGCCTGACACCTTCAATGAAGCCAAGTTCCTGAACATGATGGTGTTCTGCAGTGTGTGGCTCAGCTTCCTGCCTGGCTACCACAGTGCCAAGGGGAAGGTCATGGTGGCTGCGGAGGTCTTCTCCATCTTGGCCTCCAGTGCAGGGCTCCTGGGCTGCATCTTTGCCCCCAAGTGCTACATCATCTTATTCAGGTCAAATAAAAATTGCATGGCTTCTGGGATAAAAGACATAGAGTAGAGATAAGCATTTTTAAGACTAAACTCATATATTTGATTACTGTATACAATTTCTGAGCTAAATCTATAGTCATCTTGTGGATACCTAAGACAGTATCCCAAATCTCATGTACTCATACTAATATACTCCTTTATAAAATGAAAAACTGTTATTTGTTAAATATTAAAGTACAAAATCTATTTTCATGCTGTACTTAACAGTCTTAGTATGATGACTATTTTGTTACTATGTCACCTCAAACTTCTGATTTTATGGGTATCTTAAATCACAACATCTGAGTTACAACTTGCTTTTTAGTAAGGACTTCTTTTGATTTGGTCTGTTATGTGAATGTTTGCAGTCCTGTATAATTTATCATGTCAAAGTGTATATTTTTGTCTTTTCCTATCAAGTGTGTATACTTCCAGACATACATATTCTAGTTACAATAAATGGGGAAAATCTTGCAATACATGTTTCTTTTGGCCCGCCTTACTTTGATTAAAATATTTATTTCCATATTTCCATTTCCTTCCAGACAGTGCATAGCATTTTTCTGATGGAAGCTTAAAATTCCATTGTGTAATAAATTGGCAAATAGTAAAGATAAATCTCTGACACAGAATTATAAATGTCTACACATAATGCACAATGATATATTCAACATCCTTAGCGTATGGGAATGCAAAGCCAAAAGGCACTGGATTTTATCTCACTCTAGTGACAATGCCTATCATTAAGAAGACTAATTTAAAAATGCTGCCAAGTATAAAGGGAAAAGGGACACGTATACACAGGTTCATAGGAATGTAATTCCATATACCTAGTAGGGAAATCATTATGTAGCTTTAACATATGAAACAGTGAAAAAACCTTGTGAGACTGAAGACCATTGCATGCATACAGGGACAGATCTAAGTAAACCTGCTGTACAGCTAATACATACTACTGAGAATTGTTAAATTAAGTGATAAAATCCTCTATAATATAATGAATATAAAAGTTAAAAAAAAGAGCAGGAGCAGCAGCATTAGGGTAAAGGACAGCTTGCATTCTGTCCACCCCCAGCACTTCTGCACAGACCCCTTCTCTGTTGAGAAGAAGAGAAATGCATTTGTCAAGGTGTTAGCCATTATATTCCCAGGAACTTCAAAGAGCATTATGCTCCTCCAGGTCTCTAAATGGAGCAACAACTTAGCCAGTTCAGAGACAGAACCATCTTGATTCATATGAGACCAAGTTTTCTTTCCTTCTATCCATCCATCTTTATTTTTTCTTCTTTCTTCCTCTTTTACTTTACTTCCTCCCTCTCTCCCTCCCTCCCTCCATCCCTTCCTTTTCTTTTATGCCACTACCTGAGATTGAACTTCAGGTCCTGGCTACTGTCCCTTAGCTTTTTTAATTTTTGCAAGGCTGTCACTTTACCACTTGAGCCATACCTGCAACTCTAGATTTTTGCTCATTAATTGGAGATAAGAATCCCATAGACTCTTCTATCTGGGTTGGCTTCAAACCAGTATCCTCAGATCTTAGCCTCCTGAGTAGCTAGGATTATAGGTGGGAGCTACAGCCTAGACTTTTTCCAATATAGTACTCTGAAGGGAGAGATTGGGAGAAATCTGGGGGTTTCAAATGTGGTTATCAAATGAATGATTCTGAATTACAGGGTGGAGATGGATTTATGTAGAATCAATACACATTTGGCTCCCCATTTTTAAGTGTAAGAAAGAGCCAAGCATTTCATTTCTCGGTATCAAGCCTAAATTCAATTCTGAGTCTCAATTTTCTGGTTGCCAAGTTTTGGGATTTACTTCCCTTCTTTCCCTATGTGACCCTGGAGGCTTGGGTAATAATGTCCACCAAGTGTTGCTGGTGATGGGGCTTTAGTGCCCATCAGAATACGGCCACGGTGTATCTGTGTACTGAGTGCAGGTCTTGCCACCTCTGGGCAAGTTGAAATCATTCACAGAATACCTGCTTCCTCTTTTTTTTTTTTTTTTTTTTTTTGCCAGTCCTGGGGCTTGGACTCAAGGCCTGAACACTGTCCCTAGCTTCTTTTTGCTCAAGGCTAGCACTCTGCCACTTGAGCCACAGCGCCACTTCTGGCCATTTTCTGTATATGTGGTGCTGGGGAATTGAACCCAGGGCCTCATGTATACAAGGCAAGCGCTCTTGCCACTAGGCCATATCCCCAGCCCCACCTGCTTCCTATGAGTGCACCTAATGCACTCAATCTCAATGGATGATCTAAGCATATAGTGACAAGCACATGACAAGGCACACACAAAGAGTTACAACGTAAGCAAAGCACAGGTGCCTCCATGCCTGAAATCCTAGTTACTCAAGAGGCTGAGATCTGAGGATAGTGGTTCAAAGCCAGCTGGGGCAGGAAAGGCCATGGGACTCTTATCTACAATGAACCCCACCAGTAAACCGGATGTGGAGCTGTGGCTCAAAGAGGTAGAGGGCTTAACCTTGAGCAAGAAAGCTAAGGAACAGTGCTTGGGCCGTGAATTCAAGCCCCACAACCAACAACAACAGACAATAACAAGAGAACACATTTTAGTGAGGGTAAATTATAAGGAGGTCAACCTAGAAACTTCTTGATGCCTCTAGCAGATCTGCTGTCTGGATCTTATCTGTTCAGTTTCTGGAAGTGAAATAAGGACACTGGTCTAAGTAGCATTATCTTGTCCTTACTACAATCCTAGCACCTTGCTGGGTGGTGAGGTTTTTCACCCAGCTTCAAAGTATCTAGAGGTGAAACAGGCTGTTCTTTGAACTGCATATGTGTCATGTTGTTTGGCCCCACGACAGTTTTGCTACAGAGAATGCTCTCCCCCAATTGTCCCCCTAGATGGTTTCATTACTAGCTCTTGAGTGGTCTACTCCATGGTTTGCATTTGGTGAGCTTGGGTCCTCACCAGAACATATGGGTTTTGCCTTGAAAAGCTCCATGCAAGCCACTTTCTTGGCTACAGGCCTTTGGAACAGAAGTCCACCTGCAGTCATCGGCTTTTTAATAAAGACTCCCAGTTCAGCTTCTCAAGACGTGGCTTCTCTGTATCTTGCAAGTGAATTCCCACACAACAAAATCCAGTAGACTCTGTCTCCTCCTTGTCTCTCCCCTCCCTTCACCCTGGCCTCCAATCTTACACATTTGTCCTCCAGAAAATTCAACTGGTCATGCAGGCATCTACAGCCATCTCCACCGACAGAACCTGCAATAGAAAATTCAGAACAATCTTTCTCTATTGGCAGTTTGCTCAGGAACCTAGCGTTTGACGTATGTGAATCATTCAGACAGACAGACAGACAGACAGATGGGAGAAAGGAATTGCCAGGGTGCTACTCCACAGCAGGGAAACCCTAGGTACAATTTCCAGCTATTCCACACACCAGCTGCAGCCTCTTGCCCCTATAAGACATAGTGAAATAGACATAGTGAAGGTTAGAGAAAGATTTATTACCTGGAAGCCAGGGAGAGAACAGCATTCAGCCTATTTTCAGCCATCTTCAGAGATACAGATAGGATCTTAGGCTTTGAATAAATAACTGGGGTAAGAGGTATAAGAATTATAATCTTCAAGCCAGGTGCTGATGGCTCAGGCCTGTAACCCTGGCTACTCAGGAGACTGAGATCTGAGAATCAAGGTTTGAGACCTGCCTAGCAGGAAAGTCCTTGAGACTCCTATGTACAATTAACCACCTACAAACCAGAAGGTGACCTGTGGTTCAAACTGGTAAGGTGCTGGCTCTGAGCAAAAAGAGGCTTAGGGACAATGCTGAGGCCGTGAGTTCAAGCCCCAGTTGCACTGCCTAAAAAAAACAATCAAATCTCAAATTGATTGCTTCCTTTCACACAACCTTGTAAAGCCTCCTTTTAAACAAAAAGCTATTTTAATTAAGCCCTAATTTTTACTGTTACATCCTCTTACAAATTCCAGATTTGGCCAGCTTGTGTGCCATTTTTTATTGCATTTTTAGCTGCATTAACTACAACTACCTAAGCCAAATTCTCTTAAAGTTTTACTTTAAAATGTATTTTTAAAAATGATTATCTTTAAGTGGTTGTATAGAAGAGTCCCATTTAGCAAATGAATATAATGTGTTTTGAACCATGTTACCTCTTGAGAAAAGGGGAGGGGAACCCCACACTTGGCAACTAGAAAACTGAGACTCAGAATTGAATTCAGTTTGATATAAAGAGATGAACTGCTTGTCTCTTTCTTGCACTCAAAGACGGGGAAAGAAATGTGTATTGATTCCACATAAATCAGTCTCCACTCTGTAGTGTGGAATCATTCATCTGATAATCACACTGCACCCCCCTGATTTCTCCCCATCTCTCCTTTCAGAGTACTTGGAACAGCTTTCAGCAGAAAGGTGGTGGCTCCCACCTGTAATCCTAGCTACTCAGGAGTGTGAGCTCTGAGAGCTGTGACCTAATCAGCAAGAAAACAGAGGATGTCACATTTAATAAGCCACATCATAGGAGTTTATTGTCACCTCCACAGGCCAGTGGCTTCACATAGACTTCCCAATCTGTACATCCCGAAGCAGCTCAGAGTTAAGTCTTTTAAAGACAAAAACCACATCCTTTCTGCCAAGCAATGCTTTGTTTTGCAAAGCATATCCAGAAACAAAATGGAGCAGTAAATGTAGACTTACTCCCCTAAATACTGGGAGGCTGGAACATTTTGGGGGACTTTTCTTTTTTAGAATCTGCTGAGTAAAGAGCCTTTTTGCAACACCTATTTGAGCAAACAACAGTTCTGGGGTCAGGGGCTTTTTTCCTTGGGGGACAAAATGGCATCACTTCTGCCAGGCTTCAGGCCATAACTTATGCAATAGGGATAGTAATTAGAAGCCAGTCCCGATAGAAAGTCAATGGGATTCTGATCTGCCATTCAACACAAAGCTAGAAGTGGAGATGTGGCTCAAGTGGTAAAGTGCCAGTTTTGTGCTGAGTTTCATCTGCAATGTTAGCCTGGTATTGGCCTTTCCTCCTATTGGCCCACCAAGAGTCCTTTAGGAGCAGGCAGCTGATAACCAGCTCTCCTCCTCTTCTCACCTTGAAGTAACATTCCATTTGTTCAGTCTCCACCAAAAATGCTAACAGCAAGCTCCCTTATCTACTATCCAGGCAACTGCCACAAATCTTAGTCCGCTGTAACGAACTCCCCCGTTCCCAAGCCCTACATGAATCCCTGGCCCTTAACTCCCCTATGTTAAGAAATCCCCCCCACTACATAAAGACAAGCACCGTTTCTCCTTCTTCCATGGGGGATGTTGTCCCGTCATCCCCTGATGACAAAAGACTCCTGTTGCTGTACCTGACTGTGTCCATGTGGTTCTACAATGGCTGTGTTTCACCCAGTACTGGCACAAAAGAAAAGGAAAGAGGGAGGGAAGAAGGAAAGAAGGAAGGAAGGAAGGAAGGAAGGAAGGAAGGAAGGAAGGAAGGAAGGAAGGAAGGATGGAAGGAAGGAAGGAGTGAAAGAAGAGGGAGAGTGAAAGAACAAAACTTGGTCTCATACCTATCATTATGGTCCTATCTCTGACCTAGCCAAGAAGTTGCTCCATTTAGAGACCTGGAGGAACATAATGCTCTTTGAAGGTGCTGGGAATGTCAAGACTAACACCTTTACAAATGCATTTCTGTTCTTCTGAACAGATAACGGGTCTGTTCAGGAGTGTTTGTAGTAGAGGGAATGCATGCAGTCCTCCTCTGCAAACATCGTTTCTATTTCTGAGGTTCACTGGAGACCTCAGTAGTTACAGCGATAATAGAGTTGGCAAGAGAAGAGAAATCCAATAACACCACTGCCATGAGAAATTAATCTGCATGTTAATATTGCCACATCCACAGAAGGAATGTCACGACCCACCCCCCTCTCCTAGCCATGGCTTTCCCAACATCTTAGGCTCCACCTCCTCCAATCTCCTCCTGTGCCACCTCATTTGTGGTCAAGTAGTGGTTACAATACTTGTAGGTCAGTTCTAAAGAAACTGAGGCATGTGTGCAGTGGAACACCTTGTGCCTTTGGCCTGGCCTTTGGGTAATAAGTTCCTACTTATGGCCTCATGCACACAGATTGCATCTCAGCCATATGCTTAATTTATGGGGTGGCAACTTGCACATATGCAGAGCCCTTCCAAAAATATTGAACGGATGGAATACTAGAAGGTCCAACTGCCCCAAAGAGGGGAGTTACATATTGGTTTAGTGGAATTACGAACTAGGTTTTCTCAATCTTCTCAGCCTTAGAAATCTGTCCCAAAACATGGAAGCAAATATTCAACAATACATGAAGAATTTTTTAAATGTACTGTATTTGTGAAACAAAACAATAACTGAAACATCTCTTAAGGAACAGAAACATAGTTCAATAAATTACACACACACACACACACACACACACACACACACACACACACACACTTCCATGTAAGCCAGGGGTGGGGTTGGGAGAGATGGGGAGAATGATGGAAGGGGTGACATTGTTCACAATGCCTTGTATTCATAAACTGACATGTTGAATTTAAAACCTTTATATGATTACTTAAAGATAATTAAGAAATTATACAAATAATTTTTTTAAAGTTGGGGAAGTTGACAGGTACTGGTGGTTCACACCTCTAATCCTAGGTACTCAAGAGGTTGAGATTCAAGTATCACAGTTAGAATCCAGCCCAGGAAAGGAAAGTCATGAGCCTTTCCAATTAACCACTAATAGCTGAAAGTGGAGCTATGGTACAAGTGGCTGAGCACTAGCCTTGAGCAAAAATGTTTAAGGAGAGTGCCCAGGCCTGGAGTTTGAGCCTAAGGTCCAGTGCGCATGCACTCTCTCTCTCTCTGTCTCTCTCTCTCTCTCTCTCTGTCTCTCTCTCAAAACTTTAATACATGTAAAACTAACTAATGCAAGAATAGATATGAGAATTATGAGTCATATTTTTCTTTCCTACAGCAGTGAGCTTGTCCAAAAGAGACTTGAGAGGCAATCTCAGAAGTCTTCTATCATTGCTGTTATGGTATATCACCTATAGAGAGCAGTGGGTTTCATTCTATTTATATCTTTTTTTTCCAAATTTTTATTATCAAACTGATGTACAGAGAGGTTACAATTTCATAGTTAGGTATTGGATGCATTTCTTGTTCTGTTTGTTACCTTGTCCCTCATACTCCCCTCCCCCCTTCTATTTATATATTATATATAAATATGTAATATATGTATCATACAACATATACACAATGTAATATAAAACTATATAATACATTCTATACAATAAAATAATACAATATATAATGATATATAATACAGCATGTAGTATATGTTATATGCGTAGTGTATAGAGTATACTATGAATTATATATATGGTATATATAGTATATAGATAGCAGTGTACTATTCATATGCTACCTATCACATACATAGTTCTTATGTACACACAGCATGTAGTAAACAGCATGGTGTTTAGTGTATGTAGTATGTAAACTATCCTATATATCTTATATACGCAGGGCTATACAGTATAGTATAAACATACTACATACTATATATTTCAGTATTATATATTCATACTGTATACACTCTACTATCTACATAACATAGTGTGTGTCATATATATCCTATATATGATATACACTATAAATATGATAGATAGTATATCTAGTATTATATGCTATAAATACACAGTATACTATCTATATATTATAAATAGCATACTGCTCTATATACTATACATGTAATATACAGTATATTATATATAATTATATATTGCATTATTATATTATATATTTTATACTATATTGTTATATATTAGAGTATAAATACTATACACAGTATGTATATTATACTACTCTGTTATACAATATATGCTATATTATATTAATAGATTGTAATATAGATGGTATATTATATTATTTGTAAAGTACATAAATATATGTCTAAAATATATTTATATATACTATATATAAACCTATATATACACTGTATGTATATATTGTACATGTACAGGATACAGTATAAACTGTATATGGTATATAGTAAATATATACTATGAGTAGTATATATAGCAATATATACTATATATGTACCTTAAACTGTATATATTGTACAAAGAGGTAATATATATTCTACATAAATATATATTCAAATGTTATATATGTAAAAATCTATTTATATGCTGACTACATGTAACCCTATACTGCCTCAACCTTTCCTTCTCCTCTCCCATGACCTGACCTGACTGACTTCTTTGTCTAATAGTCCCATTCTGCACCCATGTCTCATCTTTCTGAATGCCCCAGATTCTACATCCATGAGTGGGAGCCCACCCCTGCATTTGCATAGCACTTGGGCCCTCTCTAGATGATGCAAGGTAACATCACTGCCTGTTGGCATATTCAAAGATTATTACAATGAGATCCTGGACTCTTCTGATTTTGATTTGTGGTTGTCACTCATTATCCACTTTGTTCAGAGGTTGATGGAATTCCATGTAAGTAGAAGTGGTCAGATATAACACCAAAACCTATAAGCCATTCAATGAGTCATTACATCACAGACTTTAAATAGCAGAAATTAAATAATAAAGCCAAGAATTTCAGGGCATGATTACCATTTAAAAGGTGGTAGAGAAAATTCTGAGTTTATTGCTCTATTTTCTAGGCTGTCAATCACCATTTATGAGAAAGCAACTATTTCACTGAGTTGGAATTTTATATCAGCCAATGCAAGCACTCTTCTTTCTTGGGAGTGGAGGCAATTATATCCACAATACCAAAGAATCACTTTTTTAATCATCAACATCGTCATTCTAATAATCAGTCAACAACAAAGAAAAATGGAACATTTCCACAGCGGGCTTTTACAGCCAGAAAATTATTAACTATGAATCCCAAAAGGACGAATTCATAGAAAGAACAATGTGTTCTATTAAAATAATCATAATTTGTTGACACATTCCACACACAAAAGATATACATTATGCAACCTAATTGGGCTTTGCCATTAGCAGTAGAGTTTTGTAAAGTGGGAGAATTTTTTCCCACTATGATGGAGTTTGAACTCAGGGGCTTGTGCTTCCTAGGGTTGTCATGATACTACTCAGCTTGCCTGCCTGGATTTCCCTCTGGTGGCTGTTAGCCTTGGGACTCACTTCCCACCCTGGCATGTGCCCAAGTCAAGATCTGCCTGACTCCATGTAATTAATGTCTACAGTACTTTTCTGCCCATGTTGTCCTCAAATCACAATCCTCCCACATTCAGCCTCCCACGCAGGAAACTTTTCTCCTCATAGCTTTTAAAATATTAAAAGACATAGTTTATTTCTTTCATTTCCTAAAAGAAAGGTGATTACATGAAAATTAGATTTTGATTTCTGTAAGATTATACTTCAGTCAGCTAGCAAAGGTTCTTTTCTTAGCAGAAAAAAATAAT
>NW_025961413.1:987826-1098532 GCF_023159225.1 Perognathus longimembris pacificus
AGTTAGGTAAGTCCTGCAAAAATTTCCAAATATATTGAAGGGCTAAGACAACTCCATCTTAAAAGAAATAGCATAAACTCCATCTTAAGAGAAATAGCAACCATCTTGTTGTTTGGTTAAGCTAAGAACAACCCAGCACATACGTAAAAACCAGCAAATGACTTGTTTATGGTGAAACTAGCAGGCATTGTACAAATTCCAGGAATAAGATTGTTTGTGCAGATGTTTACGCCGAAACCAATAGGTCATAAAAAACCCATTTCCCAGATGGCCCACTGGTTTGGGAACGTTCCGGTCACACTGACCGCCTTGGAATGTCCGCCAACCAATTATAGACGTGTGAAATGTCCTCTGATCAAATTTTAGAAGCCCCTAGCCCCGAGCCAATCAGATTTGTCCCTGCACCTCAACCCTGCTTGCACCTGGTTTATGTAATTTTGTGGTTTTTTCCCTTTAAATACCCATGTAAAACTTTGCTCAGGGCCTTCCTCCTAACCTCCGCTGCGTCGGTGTGTAGGACGAGGTCCGGGCTGCAGCTCGCCTAATAAAGCCTTGCCTTGCTTTTGCATTCGGAACGTCTGGCTCTCGGTGGTCTCTTGGTGGTCTTCTAGGGCTTGGGCACAACAATATATGATTGGCTCAAACTTGAGCAGCTTTCCTGAAACAATTTAGACTTGATGACCAACCAGCTGAGCTGAACTAGAGATCAGGTTGTCTCCAAACACCCACAATTGCTGATCTCCTTGACCTAGCCCCAGTGGATTTATGGAAAATGTAAGCTCCAGGCTTAATGGTCACTCACCCTGGTTGGGGATTCAAATCTGTCCTGGTGGGATGGAAATAGAGCGCTCGGTCAGGAGAAGTTACCTCGGTGGTGTTAGCATTTCCCTAGCCTCAGGTCCCTTCCCCCTGCTAGCAGCCTGCACCTAGGAGAGCTGAAGTCTGCCTGGACTCCCTTTAAAGGAGTTTGTTGTTTCTGGATGAAGCTGTGACAACAGAGCTATGACTGATTTTAACATAGTCTCAACATAGGTCAATCTATCTTTAATAGGTTTATTGAATAATTTCTCCTCAGAGTCTGGAGCCATCTGAGTCTTCCTTAATGTCTAGCTCAGTGGGTTCAGGTCTTGTAATTTTCTCAGCTCTTCCCAGGCAGCAGCATACGCTCCCAGAGCTGGGCAACACTCATCAGGTCCCTGTTCAGTTTCTTCAATCGACTGGTCGAATTAATCTGTTCATGTCTAAGATCTAAGCATCTCGGACCCAGATACCAAAGAATAATAGCATCCACTGAGGTTTTCTCAGGGCCAGTTGCATCATAATGTTCCCTTTTTTTTTAAATTTATTTATTTATTTTTTTTTTTTCATTTTCTAGCAAGTTTCTAAGTTATTGGTTCCTTCCTCCAGGAACTGGGGGCATGCTTTCTCAATAAAATAAAGAAACGTTCTAAGTTACATTGGACAACTTTCACTGCCCGGGCATTAAGCATGCCTTTGGGGCCTGCATGTATAGCATGCGGCTATTGTCCATAATTTATTACTCCCGACAAATACACTCTCCTCCCGCTCTCCTTCCCAAGCATTCGGACGTCCCTTACCTGAGCGGGGGTCACCTGCCGTCGATCCCAGATCTTCAAGTCCCTGTCAGGCGCCAAACCTGCCGGGCCAGCCGGCAGGGGAACAGAAATCATGACTGAGGGCGGCAAGGATACGGAAAAGGAAAAATAAAGCAAGAGAAAAAAGACAAGAGACAAAGATGGGGTACGGGAGGTCTACAGCTGTAAGGTTGACCCTCAAGACTGCAGCAACAGTTTATTTCAACTCCCAGCTTATATGCAGTTTTGGAACCAGGGAATAGCATAGGATTGTTAAAATTCCAGAACATAAAGAGGCTTTGAAGTTTGCAACATTTGATTACAGTAAACACAAGGTAACACAGCAATTCCGGACAGTGGCTGTGACTTTGCCTTTAGCATCTCCTGGCGGTAACAGCACAGCCAGAGGTGAAAATGACCTAGGTGCAAGTTTGGATCGCGACATCTTGGGGACATCAGCACAGCCAGAGGTCAGGATGAGCTTAGCTGCTAGCTCGGCTCCCGACAGGGGATGAGGGGCGCCCGTCCCGTGGCCAGCATCCTGGCCTTCCTTGCCACCAACTTCCATCAGCGGCTGAATTCCTGAGTTTCTTGTCCCCTGCACTCATACTTGCTTCAGCACAAACTCCCCTGAGATTCTCTCTTCATGCCCTCCTTGTCCCTGACTTGCTGCTCCTTCCACTCCTAGCATTAGCCTTCCTGCCTCCAGACTCCTATCAACTCACGCGTGCCACCGGGCCTCTGCCCCTTTGCCTCTGCCTCTGCTTCCCATTTTCCCCCTCCTCCTTCTGAGCTTCCCAGGCTGCACAGCTCCCGACGCATCTCTTTCCCTTCCTCCTGAGGAATTCAGAACCCCCTCCCTCTTCCTGGCCCTTCTTATCTTCTCCAATTCGCCCTCTGCTCTCATCCTCTGTACTCCTGGCCTCTCCCGGTCCTCTCGTGCACAACAGTCCGCATTCATCTAAGCTGTTGTCTCCCTGTTCGGTCCCCAAATCCCTCTGCTTCTTTTCTCGGTGCAGGAGGTGTGTATTGAGGTAGGAGGGTAGCGGCCTTCCTTTTCTACCTTGTGGCTCCTTCTCCTGCGACTGACATCCTATTAGTGTGCAAAAAGCATCTGCTCACTTGACCGAGACCACGTGAAGTCCTTTCCTGGCTTGCTAGGTAGGAGCCTGGTGTGATACTGAGGTTGCAGGACTGCGCATGCGCGGCCCGCCGAGGAGCAGCATAGCCTCCGGGAAGGTGGCTGGATGTTTTGGGTTTCCATGCCCTTGTCCAGTATGCTGAGGTGAATTTGCATTTGCATTCCACAGGATCAGCTTTAGCGGGAGGGGAGTGACGCCTCTTAGCGGTAGTCAGTTGGTGCTCACAGGCCATCAGGCCCTGCTTATGCCTCCTTGACTGCACATGCGTCCCAGGGGTGCTGGGAAGCCTCTGGGCGGAGCCCGGAGTGTTTGGCACTCTGCGACGTGGTCAGGTTCTAGGCGCCACCTGCTGACGTGTGCCAGTGTCCCAAGTGGAGTTGCCATAGCGAAAGGACGCGAAGGCCCTTAGGGGTTGGCTCTGACTAGCTCACCAGTTCTCACAGGCCAACAGGGAAGTACAGGAGCTCCGGAGCCTCAAATCGCGCACCTGGAAACCCCGCTGGGACGGGCCTGGGTCCACTTTTCACCTCCGCTCCCGCTCCATCCCACATCCTGGCTCAACCCCTGTTGGACAGCTCCCCCACCTCCTCTGCCCTTGCCAGTCCTGGAAATGGCCAGTGTCTGAATCCGCCACCTCTCTCCCCATCAACGTCATCTGTTTGATGACAGCAGAATGGAGATTCAAGGTCAGCAGCTGAGGGGTTATTGGGTTCTCCTAACTGCACAGGTGTCTTCCCCTGCTGTCCTCACCTGTTTCCCATTCCCAGTACCATGCAGCTTGAGCGACCTGAATTGCAAAACACTCTTGGCGGAATGCAATGAGGGGAGACATATGAATGCAGCAGGACCACGGGATTATGCCCAGGAAGTGCCCCAACCAAAGAAGGCATTCTTTACCCCTCTGGTCTACACCCTGAAGCAAGGCACTGTAGGCAGACAGGGGCAGAGGCCTGTGCCCCAGAATGCCCTGGCTCTATTTCCGTCTCGTTGGTACATGGAGGGGGTGGGGGATGAGGGGCGCCCGTCCCGTGGCCAGCATCCTGGCCTTCCTTGCCACCAACTTCCATCAGCGGCTGAATTCCTGAGTCTTGTCCCCTGCACTCATACTTGCTTCAGCACAAACTCCCTGAGATTCTCTCTTCATGCCCTCCTTGTCCCTGACTTGCTGCTCCTTCCACTCCTAGCATTAGCCTTCCTGCCTCCAGACTCCTATCAACTCACGCGTGCCACCGGGCCTCTGCCCCTTTGCCTCTGCCTCTGCTTCCCATTTTCCCCCCTCCTCCTTCTGAGCTTCCCAGGCTGCACAGCTCCCGACGCATCTCTTCCCTTCCTCTGAGGAATTCAGAACCCCCTCCCTCTTCCTAGCCCTTCTTATCTTCTCCAATTCGCCCTCTGCTCTCATCCTCTGTACTCCAGGCCTCTCGCGTCCTCTCGTGCACAACAGTCCGCATTCATCTAAGCTGTTGTCTCCCTGTTCGGTCCCCAAATCCCTCTGCTTCTTTTCTCGGTGCAGGAGGTGTGTATATGAGGTAGGAGGGTAGCGGCCTTCCTTTTCTACCTTGTGGCTCCTTCTCCTGCGACTGACATCCTATTAGTGTGCAAAAAGCATCTGCTCACCTTGACCGAGACCACTTGAAGTCCTTCCCTGGCTTGCTAGGTAGGAGCCTGGTGTGATACTGAGGTTGCAGGACTGCGCATGCGCGGCCCGCCGAGGAGCAGCATAGCCTCCGGGAGGTGGCTGGATGTTTTGGGTTTCCATGCCTTGTCCAGTGTGCTGAGGGGCATTTGCATTTGCATTCCAACAGGATCAGCTTTAGCGGGAGGGGGAGTGACGCCTCTTAGCGGTAGTCAGTTGGTGCTCACAGGCCATCGGGCCCTGCTTATGCCTCCTTGACTGCACATGCGCCCCAGGGGTGCTGGGAAGCCTCTGGGCGGTGCCCGGAGGGTTTGGCGCTCTGTGACGTGGTCAGGTTCTAGGCGCCACCTGCTGACGTGTGCCAGTGTTCCAAGTGGAGTTGCCATAGCGAAAGGGACGCGAAGGCCCTTAGGGGTTGGCTCTGACTGCTCACCAGTTCTCACAGGCCAACAGGGAAGTACAGGAGCTCCGGAGCCTCAAATCGCGCACCTGGAAACCCCGCTGGGACGGGCTGGGTCCACTTTTCACCTCCGCTCCCGCTCCATCCCACATCCTGGCTCAACCCGTGTTGGACAGCTCCCCCACCTCCTCTGCCCTTGCCAGTCCTGGAAGTGGCCGGTGTCTGAATCCGCCACCTCTCTCCCCATCAACGTCATCTGTTTGATGACAGCAGAATGGAGATTCAAGGTCACCAGCTGAGGGGTTATTGGGTTCTCCTAACTGCACAGGTGTCTTCCCCTGCTCTCCTCACCTGTTTCCCATTCCCAGTACCATGCAGCTTGAGCGACCTGAATTGCAAAACACTCTTGGCGGAATGCAATGAGGGAGACATATGAATGCAGCAGGACCACGGGATTATGCCCAGGAAGTGCCCCAACCAAAGAAGGCATTCTTTACCCCTCTGGTCTACACCCTGAAGCAAGGCACTGTAGGCAGAGAGGGGCAGAGGCCTGTGCCCCAGAATGCCCTGGCTCTATTTCCGTCTCATTGGTACATGCGGGGGGGGCGGAGGGGCGCCCGTCCCGTGGCCAGCATCCTGGCCTTCCTTGCCACCAACTTCCATCAGCGGCTGAATTCCTGAGTCTTGTCCCCTGCACTCATACTTGCTTCAGAACAATCTCCCTGAGATTCTCTCTTCATGCCCTCCTTGCCCCTGACTTGCTGCTCCTTCCACTCCGAGCATTAGCCCTCCTGCCTCCAGACTCCTATCAACTCACGCGTGCCACCGGGCCTCTGCCCCTTTGCCTCTACCTCTGCTTCCCATTTTCCCCCTCCTCCTTCTGAGCTTCCCAGGCTGCACAGCTCCCGACGCATCTCTTCCCTTCCTCTGAGGAATTCAGAAACCCTCCCTCTTCCTGGCCCTTCTTATCTTCTCCAATTCGCTCTCTGCTCTCATCCTCTGTACTCCTGGCCTCTCCCGGTCCTCTCGTGCACAACAGTCCGCATTCATCTAAGCTGTTGTCTCCCTGTTCGGTCCCCAAATCCCTCTGCTTCTTTTCTCGGTGTAGGAGGTGTGTATATGAGGTAGGAGGGTAGCGGCCTTCCTTTTCTACCTTGTGGCTCCTTCTCCTGCGACTGACATCCTATTAGTCTGCAAAAAGCATCTGCTCACTTGACCGAGACCACGTGAAGTCCTTCCCTGGCTTGCTAGGTAGGAGCCTGGTGTGATACTGAGGTTGCAGGACTGGGCATGCGGGGCCCACCGAGGAGCAGCATAGCCTCCGGGAGGTGGCTGGATGTTTTGGGTTTCCATGCCTTGCCCAGTGTGCTGAGGTGCATTTGCATTTGCATTCCAACAGGATCAGCTTTAGCGGGAGGGGGAGTGACGCCTCTTAGCGGTAGTCCGTTGGTGCTCACAGGCCATCAGGCCCTGCTTATGCCTCCTTGACTGCACATGCGCCCCAGGGGTGCTGGGAAGCCTCTGGGCGGTGCCCGGAGGGTTTGGCCCTCTGTGACGTGGTCTGGTTCTAGGCGCCACCTGCTGACGTGTGCCAGTGTTCCAAGTGGAGTTGCCATAGCGAAAGGGACGCGAAGGCCCTTAGGGGTTGGCTCTGACTGCTCACCAGTTCTCACAGGCCAACAGGGAAGTACAGGAGCTCCGGAGCCTCAAATCGCGCACCTGGAAACCCCGCTGGGACGGGCTGGGTCCACTTTTCACCTCCGCTCCCGCTCCATCCCACATCCTGGCTCAACCCGTGTTGGACAGCTCCCCCACCTCCTCTGCCCTTGCCAGTCCTGGAAGTGGCCGGTGTCTGAATCCGCCACCTCTCTCCCCATCAACGTCATCTGTTTGATGACAGCAGAATGGAGATTCAAGGTCAGCAGCTGAGGGGTTATTGGGTTCTCCTAACTGCACAGGTGTCTTCCCCTGCTGTCCTCACCTGTTTCCCATTCCCAGTACCATGCAGCTTGAGCGACCTGAATTGCAAAACACTCTTGGCGGAATGCAATGAGGGGAGACATATGAATGCAGCAGGACCACGGGATTATGCCCAGGAAGTGCCCCAACCAAAGAAGGCATTCTTTACCCCTCTGGTCTACACCCTGAAGCAAGGCACTGTAGGCAGAGAGGGGCAGAGGCCTGTGCCCCAGAATGCCCTGGCTCTATTTCCGTCTCGTTGGTACATGGAGGGGGTGGGGGATGAGGGGCGCCCGTCCCGTGGCCAGCATCCTGGCCTTCCTTGCCACCAACTTCCATCAGCGGCTGAATTCCTGAGTCTTGTCCCCTGCACTCATACTTGCTTCAGCACAAACTCCCTGAGATTCTCTCTTCATGCCCTCCTTGTCCCTGACTTGCTGCTCCTTCCACTCCTAGCATTAGCCTTCCTGCCTCCAGACTCCTATCAACTCACGCGTGCCACCGGGCCTCTGCCCCTTTGCCTCTACCTCTGCTTCCCATTTTCCCCCTCCTCCTTCTGAGCTTCCCAGGCTGCACAGCTCCCGACGCATCTCTTCCCTTCCTCTGAGGAATTCAGAAACCCTCCCTCTTCCTGGCCCTTCTTATCTTCTCCAATTCGCTCTCTGCTCTCATCCTCTGTACTCCTGGCCTCTCCCGGTCCTCTCGTGCACAACAGTCCGCATTCGTCTAAGCTGTTGTCTCCCTGTTCGGTCCCCAAATCCCTCTGCTTCTTTTCTCGGTGTAGGAGGTGTGTATATGAGGTAGGAGGGTAGCGGCCTTCCTTTTCTACCTTGTGGCTCCTTCTCCTGCGACTGACATCCTATTAGTCTGCAAAAAGCATCTGCTCACTTGACCGAGACCACGTGAAGTCCTTCCCTGGCTTGCTAGGTAGGAGCCTGGTGTGATACTGAGGTTGCAGGACTGGGCATGCGGGGCCCGCCGAGGAGCAGCATAGCCTCCGGGAGGTGGCTGGATGTTTTGGGTTTCCATGCCTTGCCCAGTGTGCTGAGGATCATTTGCATTTGCATTCCAACAGGATCAGCTTTAGCGGGAGGGGGAGTGACGCCTCTTAGCGGTAGTCCGTTGGTGCTCACAGGCCATCAGGCCCTGCTTATGCCTCCTTGACTGCACATGCGCCCCAGGGGTGCTGGGAAGCCTCTGGGCGGTGCCCGGAGGGTTTGGCGCTCTGTGACGTGGTCTGGTTCTAGGCGCCACCTGCTGACGTGTGCCAGTGTTCCAAGTGGAGTTGCCATAGCGAAAGGGACGCGACGGCCCTTAGGGGTTGGCTCTGACTGCTCACCAGTTCTCACAGGCCAACAGGGAAGTACAGGAGCTCCGGAGCCTCAAATCGCGCACCTGGAAACCCCGCTGGGAAGGGCTGGGTCCACTTTTCACCTCCGCTCCCGCTCCATCCCACATCCTGGCTCAACCCGTGTTGGACAGCTCCCCCACGTCCTCTGCCCTTGCCAGTCCTGGAAGTGGCCGGTGTCTGAATCCGCCACCTCTCTCCCCATCAACGTCATCTGTTTGATGACAGCAGAATGGAGATTCAAGGTCAGCAGCTGAGGGGTTATTGGGTTCTCCTAACTGCACAGGTGTCTTCCCCTGCTGTCCTCACCTGTTTCCCATTCCCAGTACCATGCAGCTTGAGCGACCTGAATTGCAAAACACTCTTGGCGGAATGCAATGAGGGGAGACATATGAATGCAGCAGGACCACGGGATTATGCCCAGGAAGTGCCCCAACCAAAGAAGGCATTCTTTACCCCTCTGGTCTACACCCTGAAGCAAGGCACTGTAGGCAGAGAGGGGCAGAGGCCTGTGCCCCAGAATGCCCTGGCTCTATTTCCGTCTCATTGGTACATGCGGGGGGGGCGGAGGGGCGCCCGTCCCGTGGCCAGCATCCTGGCCTTCCTTGCCACCAACTTCCATCAGCGGCTGAATTCCTGAGTCTTGTCCCCTGCACTCATACTTGCTTCAGAACAATCTCCCTGAGATTCTCTCTTCATGCCCTCCTTGCCCCTGACTTGCTGCTCCTTCCACTCCTAGCATTAGCCCTCCTGCCTCCAGACTCCTATCAACTCACGCGTGCCACCGGGCCTCTGCCCCTTTGCCTCTACCTCTGCTTCCCAT
The DNA here is from genome assembly GCF_023159225.1 of Perognathus longimembris pacificus. Classification (NCBI taxonomy): domain Eukaryota; kingdom Metazoa; phylum Chordata; class Mammalia; order Rodentia; family Heteromyidae; genus Perognathus; species Perognathus longimembris. The sequence continues at coordinate 996,730 of NW_025961413.1, forward strand.
TTTCCCCCTCCTCCTTCTGAGCTTCCCAGGCTGCACAGCTCCCGACGCATCTCTTCCCTTCCTCTGAGGAATTCAGAAACCCTCCCTCTTCCTGGCCCTTCTTATCTTCTCCAATTCGCCCTCTGCTCTCATCCTCTGTACTCCTGGCCTCTCCCGGTCCTCTCGTGCACAACAGTCCGCATTCATCTAAGCTGTTGTCTCCCTGTTCGGTCCCCAAATCCCTCTGCTTCTTTTCTCGGTGTAGGAGGTGTGTATATGAGGTAGGAGGGTAGCGGCCTTCCTTTTCTACCTTGTGGCTCCTTCTCCTGCGACTGACATCCTATTAGTCTGCAAAAAGCATCTGCTCACTTGACCGAGACCACGTGAAGTCCTTCCCTGGCTTGCTAGGTAGGAGCCTGGTGTGATACTGAGGTTGCAGGACTGGGCATGCGGGGCCCACCGAGGAGCAGCATAGCCTCCGGGAGGTGGCTGGATGTTTTGGGTTTCCATGCCTTGCCCAGTGTGCTGAGGTGCATTTGCATTTGCATTCCAACAGGATCAGCTTTAGGGGGAGGGGGAGTGTCGCCTCTTAGCGGTAGTCCGTTGGTGCTCACAGGCCATCAGGCCCTGCTTATGCCTCCTTGACTGCACATGCGCCCCAGGGGTGCTGGGAAGCCTCTGGGCGGTGCCCGGAGGGTTTGGCCCTCTGTGACGTGGTCTGGTTCTAGGCGCCACCTGCTGACGTGTGCCAGTGTTCCAAGTGGAGTTGCCATAGCGAAAGGGACGCGAAGGCCCTTAGGGGTTGGCTCTGACTGCTCACCAGTTCTCACAGGCCAACAGGGAAGTACAGGAGCTCCGGAGCCTCAAATCGCGCACCTGGAAACCCCGCTGGGACGGGCTGGGTCCACTTTTCACCTCCGCTCCCGCTCCATCCCACATCCTGGCTCAACCCGTGTTGGACAGCTCCCCCACCTCCTCTGCCCTTGCCAGTCCTGGAAGTGGCCGGTGTCTGAATCCGCCACCTCTCTCCCCATCAACGTCATCTGTTTGATGACAGCAGAATGGAGATTCAAGGTCAGCAGCTGAGGGGTTATTGGGTTCTCCTAACTGCACAGGTGTCTTCCCCTGCTGTCCTCACCTGTTTCCCATTCCCAGTACCATGCAGCTTGAGCGACCTGAATTGCAAAACACTCTTGGCGGAATGCAATGAGGGGAGACATATGAATGCAGCAGGACCACGGGATTATGCCCAGGAAGTGCCCCAACCAAAGAAGGCATTCTTTACCCCTCTGGTCTACACCCTGAAGCAAGGCACTGTAGGCAGAGAGGGGCAGAGGCCTGTGCCCCAGAATGCCCTGGCTCTATTTCCGTCTCGTTGGTACATGGAGGGGGTGGGGGATGAGGGGCGCCCGTCCCGTGGCCAGCATCCTGGCCTTCCTTGCCACCAACTTCCATCAGCGGCTGAATTCCTGAGTCTTGTCCCCTGCACTCATACTTGCTTCAGCACAAACTCCCTGAGATTCTCTCTTCATGCCCTCCTTGTCCCTGACTTGCTGCTCCTTCCACTCCTAGCATTAGCCTTCCTGCCTCCAGACTCCTATCAACTCACGCGTGCCACCGGGCCTCTGCCCCTTTGCCTCTACCTCTGCTTCCCATTTTCCCCCTCCTCCTTCTGAGCTTCCCAGGCTGCACAGCTCCCGACGCATCTCTTCCCTTCCTCTGAGGAATTCAGAAACCCTCCCTCTTCCTGGCCCTTCTTATCTTCTCCAATTCGCTCTCTGCTCTCATCCTCTGTACTCCTGGCCTCTCCCGGTCCTCTCGTGCACAACAGTCCGCATTCGTCTAAGCTGTTGTCTCCCTGTTCGGTCCCCAAATCCCTCTGCTTCTTTTCTCGGTGTAGGAGGTGTGTATATGAGGTAGGAGGGTAGCGGCCTTCCTTTTCTACCTTGTGGCTCCTTCTCCTGCGACTGACATCCTATTAGTCTGCAAAAAGCATCTGCTCACTTGACCGAGACCACGTGAAGTCCTTCCCTGGCTTGCTAGGTAGGAGCCTGGTGTGATACTGAGGTTGCAGGACTGGGCATGCGGGGCCCGCCGAGGAGCAGCATAGCCTCCGGGAGGTGGCTGGATGTTTTGGGTTTCCATGCCTTGCCCAGTGTGCTGAGGATCATTTGCATTTGCATTCCAACAGGATCAGCTTTAGCGGGAGGGAGAGTGACGCCTCTTAGCGGTAGTCCGTTGGTGCTCACAGGCCATCGGGCCCTGCTTATGCCTCCTTGACTGCACATGCGCCCCAGGGGTGCTGGGAAGCCTCTGGGCGGTGCCCGGAGGGTTTGGCGCTCTGTGACGTGGTCTGGTTCTAGGCGCCACCTGCTGACGTGTGCCAGTGTTCCAAGTGGAGTTGCCATAGCGAAAGGGACGCGAAGGCCCTTAGGGGTTGGCTCTGACTGCTCACCAGTTCTCACAGGCCAACAGGGAAGTACAGGAGCTCCGGAGCCTCAAATCGCGCACCTGGAAACCCCGCTGGGAAGGGCTGGGTCCACTTTTCACCTCCGCTCCCGCTCCATCCCACATCCTGGCTCAACCCGTGTTGGACAGCTCCCCCACGTCCTCTGCCCTTGCCAGTCCTGGAAGTGGCCGGTGTCTGAATCCGCCACCTCTCTCCCCATCAACGTCATCTGTTTGATGACAGCAGAATGGAGATTCAAGGTCAGCAGCTGAGGGGTTATTGGGTTCTCCTAACTGCACAGGTGTCTTCCCCTGCTGTCCTCACCTGTTTCCCATTCCCAGTACCATGCAGCTTGAGCGACCTGAATTGCAAAACACTCTTGGCGGAATGCAATGAGGGGAGACATATGAATGCAGCAGGACCACGGGATTATGCCCAGGAAGTGCCCCAACCAAAGAAGGCATTCTTTACCCCTCTGGTCTACACCCTGAAGCAAGGCACTGTAGGCAGAGAGGGGCAGAGGCCTGTGCCCCAGAATGCCCTGGCTCTATTTCCGTCTCATTGGTACATGCGGGGGGGGGCGGAGGGGCGCCCGTCCCGTGGCCAGCATCCTGGCCTTCCTTGCCACCAACTTCCATCAGCGGCTGAATTCCTGAGTCTTGTCCCCTGCACTCATACTTGCTTCAGAACAATCTCCCTGAGATTCTCTCTTCATGACCTCCTTGCCCCTGACTTGCTGCTCCTTCCACTCCTAGCATTAGCCCTCCTGCCTCCAGACTCCTATCAACTCACGCGTGCCACCGGGCCTCTGCCCCTTTGCCTCTACCTCTGCTTCCCATTTTCCCCCTCCTCCTTCTGAGCTTCCCAGGCTGCACAGCTCCCGACGCATCTCTTCCCTTCCTCTGAGGAATTCAGAAACCCTCCCTCTTCCTGGCCCTTCTTATCTTCTCCAATTCGCCCTCTGCTCTCATCCTCTGTACTCCTGGCCTCTCCCGGTCCTCTCGTGCACAACAGTCCGCATTCATCTAAGCTGTTGTCTCCCTGTTCGGTCCCCAAATCCCTCTGCTTCTTTTCTCGGTGCAGGAGGTGTGTATATGAGGTAGGAGGGTAGCGGCCTTCCTTTTCTACCTTGTGGCTCCTTCTCCTGCGACTGACATCCTATTAGTCTGGAAAAAGCATCTGCTCACTTGACCGAGAACACTTGAAGTCCTTCCCTGGCTTGCTAGGTAGGAGCCTGGTGTGATACTGAGGTTGCAGGACTGCGATTGCGCGGCCCGCCGAGTAGCAGCATAGCCTCCGTGTGGTGGCTGGATGTTTTGGGTTTCCATGCCTTGCCCAGTGTGCTGAGGTGCATTTGCACTTGCATTCCAACAGGATCAGTTTTAGCGGGTTTAGAGTGACGCCTCTTAGCGGTATTCCGATGGTGCTCACAGGGCATCAGGCCCTGCTTATGCCTCCTTGACTGCACATGCGCCCCAGTGGTGCTAGGAAGCCTCTGGGCGGTGCCCGGAGGGTTTGGCGCTCTGCGACGTGGTCAGGTTCTAGGCGCCACCTGCTGACGTGTGCCAGTGTCCCAAGTGGAGTTGCCATAGCGAAAGGGACGCCAAGGCCCTTAGGGGTTGGCTCTGACTGCTCACCAGTTCTCACAGGCCAACAGGGAAGTACAGGAGCTCCGGAGCCTCAAATCGCGCACCTGGAAACCCCGCTGGGACGGGCTGGGTCCACTTTTCACCTCCACTCCCGCTCCATCGCACATCCTGGCTCAACCCGTGTTGGACAGCTCCCCCACCTCCTCTGCCCTTGCCAGTCCTGGAAATGGCCAGTGTCTGAATCCGCCACCTCTCTCCCCATCAACGTCATCTGTTTGATGACAGCAGAATGGAGATTCAAGGTCAGCAGCTGAGGGGTTATTGGGTTCTCCTAACTGCACAGGTGTCTTCCCCTGCTGTCCTCACCTGTTTCCCATTCCCAGTACCATGCAGCTTGAGCGACCTGAATTGCAAAACACTCTTGGCGGAATGCAATGAGGGGAGACATATGAATGCAACAGGACCACGGGATTATGCCCAGGAAGTGCCCCAACCAAAGAAGGCATTCTTTACCCCTCTGGTCTACAACCTGAAGCAAGGCACTGTAGGCAGAGAGGGGCAGAGGCCTGTGCCCCAGAATGCCCTGGCTCTATTTCTGTCTCGTTGGTACATGGGGTGTGGGGGAGGAGGGGCGCCCGTCCCGTGGCCAGCATCCTGGCCTTCCTTGCCACCAACTTCCATCAGCGGCTGAATTCCTGAGTCTTGTCCCCTGCACTCATACTTGCTTCAGCACAAACTCCCTGAGATTCTCTCTTCATGCCCTCCTTGTCCCTGACTTGCTGCTCCTTCCACTCCTAGCATTAGCCTTCCTGCCTCCAGACTCCTATCAACTCACGCGTGCCACCGGGCCTCTGCCCCTTTGCCTCTGCCTCTGCTTCCCATTTTCCCACTCCTCCTTCTGAGCTTCCCAGGCTGCACAGCTCCCGACGCATCTCTTCCCTTCCTCTGAGGAATTCAGAACCCCCTCCCTCTTCCTGGCCTTTCTTATCTTCTCCAATTCGCCCTCTGCTCTCATCCTCTGTACTCCTGGCCTCTCCCGGTCCTCTCGTGCACAACAGTCCGCATTCATCTAAGCTGTTTTCTCCCTGTTCGGTCCCCAAATCCCTCTGCTTCTTTTCTCGGTGTAGGAGGTGTGTTTATGAGGTAGGAGGGTAGCGGCCTTCCTTTTCTACCTTGTGGCTCCTTCTCCTGCGACTGACATCCTATTAGTCTGGAAAAAGCATCTGCTCACTTGACCGAGACCACTTGAAGTCCTTCCCTGGCTTGCTAGGTAGGAGCCTGGTGTGATACTGAGGTTGCAGGACTGCGCATGCGCGGCCCGCCGAGGAGGAGCAGCATTGCCTCCGGGAGGTGGCTGGATGTTTTGGGTTTCCACGCCTTGCCCAGTGTGCTGAGGTGCATTTGCATTTGCATTCCAACAGGATCAGCTTTAGCGGGAGGGGGAGTGACGCCTCTTAGCGGTAGTCAGTTGGTGCTCACAGGCCATCAGGCCCTGCTTATGACTCCTTGACTGCACATGCGCCCCAGGGGTGCTGGGAAGCCTCTGGGCGGTGCCCGGAGGGTTTGGCGCTCTGTGACGTGGTCAGGTTCTAGGCGCCACCTGCTGACGTGTGCCAGTGTTCCAAGTGGAGTTGCCATAGCGAAAGGGACGCGAAGGCCCTTAGGGGTTGGCTCTGACTGCTCACCAGTTCTCACAGGCCAACAGGGAAGTACAGGAGCTCCGGAGCCTCAAATCGCGCACCTGGAAACCCCGCTGGGACGGGCTGGGTTCACTTTTCACCTCCGCTCCTGCTCCATCCCACATCCTGGCTCAACCCGTGTTGGACAGCTCCCCCACCTCCTCTGCCCTTGCCAGACCTGGAAGTGGCCGATGTCTGAATTCGCCACCTCTCTCCCCATCAACGTCATCTGTTTGATGACAGCAGAATGGAGATTCAAGGTCAGCAGCTGAGGGGTTATTGGGTTCTCCTAACGGCACAGGTGTCTTCCCCTGCTGTCCTCACCTGTTTCCCATTCCCTGTACCATGCGGCTTGAGCGACCTGAATTGCAAACCACTCTTGGCGGAATGCAATGAGGGGAGACATGTGAATGCAGCAGGACCACGGGATTATGCCCAGGAAGTGCCCCAACCAAAGAAGGCATTCTTTACCCCTCTGGTCTACACCCTGAAGCAAGGCACTGTAGGCAGAGAGGGGCAGAGGCCTGTGCCCCAGAATGCCCTGGCTCTATTTCTCTCTGGTTGGTACATGGAGGGGGTGAGGAAGAGGGGCGCCCGTCCCGTGGCCAGCATCCTGGCCTTCCTTGCCACCAACTTCCATCAGCGGCTGAATACCTGAGTCTTGTCCCCTGCACTCATACTTGCTTCAGCACAAACTCCCTGAGATTCTCTCTTCATGCCCTCCTTGTCCCTGACTTGCTGCTCCTTCCACTCCTAGCATTAGCCTTCCTGTCTCCAGACTCCTATCAACTCACGCGTGCCACCGGGCCTCTGCCCCTTTGCCTCTGCCTCTGCTTCCCATTTTCCCCCTCCTCCTTCTGAGCTTCCCAGGCTGCACAGCTCCCGACGCATCTCTTCCCTTCCTCTGAGGAATTCAGAAACCCTCCCTCTTCCTGGCCCTTCTTATCTTCTCCAATTCTCTCTCTGCTCTCATCCTCTGTACTCCTGGCCTCTCCCCGTCCTCTCGTGCACAACAGTCCACATTCATCTAAGCTGAGTCTCCCTGTTCGGTCCCCAAATCCCTCTGCTTTTCTCGGTGTAGGAGGTGTGTATATGAGGTAGGAGGGTAGCGGCCTTCCTTTTCTACCTTGTGGCTCCTTCTCCTGCGACTGACATCCTATTAGTCTGCAAAAAGCTTCTGCTCACTTGACCGAGACCACGTGAAGTCCTTCCCTGGCTTGCTAGGTAGGAGCCTGGTGTGATACTGAGGTTGCAGGACTGCGCATGCGGGGCCCGCCGAGGAGCAGCATAGCCTCCGGGAGGTGGCTGGATGTTTTGGGTTTCCATGCCTTGCCCAGTGTGCTGAGGATCATTTGCATTTGCATTCCAACAGGATCAGTTTTAGCGGGAGGGGAGTGACACCTCTTAGCGGTAGTCCGTTGGTGCTCACAGGCCATCAGGCCCTGCTTATGCCTCCTTGACTGCACATGCGCCCCAGGGGTGCTGGGAAGCCTCTGGGCGGTGCCCGGAGGGTTTGGCGCTCTGTGACGTGGTCTGGTTCTAGGCGCCACCTGCTGATGTGTGCCAGTGTTCCAAGTGGAGTTGCCATAGCGAAAGGGACGCGAAGGCCCTTAGGGGTTGGCTCTGACTGCTCACCAGATCTCACAGGCCAACAGGGAAGTACAGGAGCTCCGGAGCCTCAAATCGCGCACCTGGAAAGCCCGCTGGGACGGGCTGGGTCCACTTTTCACCTCCGCTCCAGCTCCATCCCACATCCTGGCTCAACCCGTGTTGGACAGCTCCCCCACCTCCTCTGCCCTTGCCAGTCCTGGAAGTGGCCGGTGTCTGAATCCGCCACCTCTCTCCCCATCAACGTCATCTGTTTGATGACAGCAGAATGGAGATTCAAGGTCAGCAGCTGAGGGGTTATTGGGTTCTCCTAACGGCACAGGTGTCTTCCCCTGCTGTCCTCACCTGTTTCCCATTCCCTGTACCATGCGGCTTGAGCGACCTGAATTGCAAACCACTCTTGGCGGAATGCAATGAGGGGAGACATGTGAATGCAGCAGGACCACGGGATTATGCCCAGGAAGTGCCCCAACCAAAGAAGGCATTCTTTACCCCTCTGTTCTACACCCTGAAGCAAGGCACTGTAGGCAGACAGGGGCAGAGGCCTGTGCCCCGGAATGCCCTGGCTCTATTTCTCTCTGGTTGGTACATGGAGGGGGTGGGGGAATAGGGGCGCCCGTCCCGTGGCCAGCATCCTGGCCTTCCTTGCCACCAACTTCCATCAGCGGCTGAATTCCTGAGTCTTGTCCCCTGCACTCATACTTGCTTCAGCACAAACTCCCTGAGATTCTCTCTTCATGCCCTCCTTGTCCCTGACTTGCTGCTCCTTCCACTCCTAGCATTAGCCTTCCTGCCTCCAGACTCCTATCAACTCACGCGTGCCACCGGGCCTCTGCCCCTTTGCCTCTGCCTCTGCTTCCCATTTTCCCCCTCCTCCTTCTGAGCTTCCCAGGCTGCACAGCTCCCGACGCATCTCTTCCCTTCCTCTGAGGAATTCAGAACCCCCTCCCTCTTCCTGGCCCTTCTTATCTTCTCCAATTCGCCCTCTGCTCTCATCCTCTGTACTCCTGGCCTCTCCCGGTCCTCTCGTGCACAACAGTCCGCATTCATCTAAGCTGTTGTCTCCCTGTTCGGTCCCCAAATCCCTCTGCTTCTTTTCTCGGTACAGGAGGTGTGTATATGAGGTAGGAGGGTAGCGGCCTTCCTTTTCTACCTTGTGGCTCCTTCTCCTGCGACTGACATCCTATTAGTCTGGAAAAAGCATCTGATCACTTGACCGAGACCAATTGAAGTCCTTCCCTGGCTTGCTAGGTAGGAGCCTGGAGTGATACTGAGGTTGCAGGACTACGCATGCGGGGCCCGCCGAGGAGCAGCATAGCTTCCGGGAGGTGGCTAGATGCTTTGGATTTCCATGCCTTGCCCAGTGTGCTGAGGTGCATTTGCAATTGCATTCCAACAGGATCAGCTTTAGCGGGAGGGGGAGTGATGCCTCTTAGCGGTAGTCAGTTGGTGCTCACAGGCCATCAGGCCCTGCTTATGCCTCCTTGACTGCACATGCGCCCCAGGGGTGCTGGGAAGCCTCTGGGCGGTGCCCGGAGGGTTTGGCGCTCTGTGACGTGGTCAGGTTCTAGGCGCCACCTGCTGACGTGTGCCAGTGTTCCAAGTGGAGTTGCCATAGAGAAAGGGACGCGAAGGCCCTTAGGGATTGGCTCTGACTGCTCACCAGTTCTCACAGGCCAAAAGGGAAGTACAGGAGCTCCAGAGCCTCAAATCGCGCACCCGGAAACCCCGCTGGGACGGGCTGGGTCCACTTTTCACCTCCGCTCCCGCTCCATCCCACATCCTGGCTCAACCCGTGTTGGACAGCTCCCCCACCTCCTCTGCCCTTGCCAGTCCTGGAAGTGGCCGGTGTCTGAATTCGCCACCTCTCTCCCCATCAACGTCATCTGTTTGATGACAGCAGAATGGAGATTCAAGGTCAGCAGCTGAGGGGTTATTGGGTTCTCCTAACGGCACAGGTGTCTTCCCCTGCTGTCCTCACCTGTTTCCCATTCCCTGTACCATGCGGCTTGAGCGACCTGAATTGCAAACCACTCTTGGCGGAATGCAATGAGGGGAGACATGTGAATGCAGCAGGACCACGGGATTATGCCCAGGAAGTGCCCCAACCAAAGAAGGCATTCTTTACCCCTCTGTTCTACACCCTGAAGCAAGGCACTGTAGGCAGACAGGGGCAGAGGCCTGTGCCCCGGAATGCCCTGGCTCTATTTCTCTCTGGTTGGTACATGGAGGGGGTGGGGGAATAGGGGCGCCCGTCCCGTGGCCAGCATCCTGGCCTTCCTTGCCACCAACTTCCATCAGCGGCTGAATTCCTGAGTCTTGTCCCCTGCACTCATACTTGCTTCAGCACAAACTCCCTGAGATTCTCTCTTCATGCCCTCCTTGTCCCTGACTTGCTGCTCCTTCCACTCCTAGCATTAGCCTTCCTGCCTCCAGACTCCTATCAACTCACGCGTGCCACCGGGCCTCTGCCCCTTTGCCTCTGCCTCTGCTTCCCATTTTCCCCCTCCTCCTTCTGAGCTTCCCAGGCTGCACAGCTCCCGACGCATCTCTTCCCTTCCTCTGAGGAATTCAGAACCCCCTCCCTCTTCCTGGCCCTTCTTATCTTCTCCAATTCGCCCTCTGCTCTCATCCTCTGTACTCCTGGCCTCTCCCGGTCCTCTCGTGCACAACAGTCCGCATTCATCTAAGCTGTTGTCTCCCTGTTCGGTCCCCAAATCCCTCTGCTTCTTTTCTCGGTACAGGAGGTGTGTATATGAGGTAGGAGGGTAGCGGCCTTCCTTTTCTACCTTGTGGCTCCTTCTCCTGCGACTGACATCCTATTAGTCTGGAAAAAGCATCTGATCACTTGACCGAGACCAATTGAAGTCCTTCCCTGGCTTGCTAGGTAGGAGCCTGGAGTGATACTGAGGTTGCAGGACTACGCATGCGGGGCCCGCCGAGGAGCAGCATAGCTTCCGGGAGGTGGCTAGATGCTTTGGATTTCCATGCCTTGCCCAGTGTGCTGAGGTGCATTTGCAATTGCATTCCAACAGGATCAGCTTTAGCGGGAGGGGGAGTGATGCCTCTTAGCGGTAGTCAGTTGGTGCTCACAGGCCATCAGGCCCTGCTTATGCCTCCTTGACTGCACATGCGCCCCAGGGGTGCTGGGAAGCCTCTGGGCGGTGCCCGGAGGGTTTGGCGCTCTGTGACGTGGTCAGGTTCTAGGCGCCACCTGCTGACGTGTGCCAGTGTTCCAAGTGGAGTTGCCATAGAGAAAGGGACGCGAAGGCCCTTAGGGATTGGCTCTGACTGCTCACCAGTTCTCACAGGCCAAAAGGGAAGTACAGGAGCTCCAGAGCCTCAAATCGCGCACCCGGAAACCCCGCTGGGACGGGCTGGGTCCACTTTTCACCTCCGCTCCCGCTCCATCCCACATCCTGGCTCAACCCGTGTTGGACAGCTCCCCCACCTCCTCTGCCCTTGCCAGTCCTGGAAGTGGCCGGTGTCTGAATTCGCCACCTCTCTCCCCATCAACGTCATCTGTTTGATGACAGCAGAATGGAGATTCAAGGTCAGCAGCTGAGGGGTTATTGGGTTCTCCTAACGGCACAGGTGTCTTCCCCTGCTGTCCTCACCTGTTTCCCATTCCCTGTACCATGGGGCTTGAGCGACCTGAATTGCAAACCACTCTTGGCGGAATGCAATGAGGGGAGACATGTGAATGCAGCAGGACCACGGGATTATGCCCAGGAAGTGCCCCAACCAAAGAAGGCATTCTTTACCCCTCTGTTCTACACCCTGAAGCAAGGCACTGTAGGCAGACAGGGGCAGAGGCCTGTGCCCCGGAATGCCCTGGCTCTATTTCTCTCTGGTTGCTACATGGAGGGGGTGGGGGAATAGGGGCGCCCGTCCCGTGGCCAGCATCCTGGCCTTCCTTGCCACCAACTTCCATCAGCGGCTGAATTCCTGAGTCTTGTCCCCTGCACTCATACTTGCTTCAGCACAAACTCCCTGAGATTCTCTCTTCATGCCCTCCTTGTCCCTGACTTGCTGCTCCTTCCACTCCTAGCATTAGCCTTCCTGCCTCCAGACTCCTATCAACTCACGCGTGCCACCGGGCCTCTGCCCCTTTGCCTCTGCCTCTGCTTCCCATTTTCCCCCTCCTCCTTCTGAGCTTCCCAGGCTGCACAGCTCCCGACGCATCTCTTCCCTTCCTCTGAGGAATTCAGAAACCCTACCTCTTCCTGGCCCTTCTTATCTTCTCCAATTCTCTCTCTGCTCTCATCCTCTGTACTCCTGGCCTCTCCCCGTCCTCTCGTGCACAACAGTCCGCATTCATCTAAGCTGAGTCTCCCTGTTCGGTCCCCAAATCCCTCTGCTTTTCTCGGTGTAGGAGGTGTGTATATGAGGTAGGAGGGTAGCGGCCTTCCTTTTCTACCTTGTGGCTCCTTCTCCTGCGACTGACATCCTATTAGTCTGCAAAAAGCTTCTGCTCACTTGACCGAGACCACGTGAAGTCCTTCCCTGGCTTGCTAGGTAGGAGCCTGGTGTGATACTGAGGTTGCAGGACTGCGCATGCGGGGCCCGCCGAGGAGCAGCATAGCCTCCGGGAGGTGGCTGGATGTTTTGGGTTTCCATGCCTTGCCCAGTGTGCTGAGGATCATTTGCATTTGCATTCCAACAGGATCAGTTTTAGCGGGAGGGGAGTGACACCTCTTAGCGGTAGTCCGTTGGTGCTCACAGGCCATCAGGCCCTGCTTATGCCTCCTTGACTGCACATGCGCCCCAGGGGTGCTGGGAAGCCTCTGGGCGGTGCCCGGAGGGTTTGGCGCTCTGTGACGTGGTCTGGTTCTAGGCGCCACCTGCTGATGTGTGCCAGTGTTCCAAGTGGAGTTGCCATAGCGAAAGGGACGCGAAGGCCCTTAGGGGTTGGCTCTGACTGCTCACCAGATCTCACAGGCCAACAGGGAAGTACAGGAGCTCCGGAGCCTCAAATCGCGCACCTGGAAACCCCGCTGGGACGGGCTGGGTCCACTTTTCACCTCCGCTCCAGCTCCATCCCACATCCTGGCTCAACCCGTGTTGGACAGCTCCCCCACGTCCTCTGCCCTTGCCAGTCCTGGAAGTGGCCGGTGTCTGAATCCGACACCTCTCTCCCCATCAACGTCATCTGTTTGATGACAGCAGAATGGAGATTCAAGGTCAGCAGCTGAGGGGTTATTGGGTTCTCCTAACGGCACAGGTGTCTTCCCCTGCTGTCCTCACCTGTTTCCCATTCCCTGTACCATGCGGCTTGAGCGACCTGAATTGCAAACCACTCTTGGCGGAATGCAATGAGGGAAGACATGTGAATGCAGCAGGACCACGGGATTATGCCCAGGAAGTGCCCCAACCAAAGAAGGCATTCTTTACCCCTCTGTTCTACACCCTGAAGCAAGGCACTGTAGGCAGACAGGGGCAGAGGCCTGTGCCCCGGAATGCCCTGGCTCTATTTCTCTCTGGTTGGTACATGGAGGGGGTGGGGGAATAGGGGCGCCCGTCCCGTGGCCAGCATCCTGGCCTTCCTTGCCACCAACTTCCATCAGCGGCTGAATTCCTGAGTCTTGTCCCCTGCACTCATACTTGCTTCAGCACAAACTCCCTGAGATTCTCTCTTCATGCCCTCCTTGTCCCTGACTTGCTGCTCCTTCCACTCCTAGCATTAGCCTTCCTGCCTCCAGACTCCTATCAACTCACGCGTGCCACCGGGCCTCTGCCCCTTTGCCTCTGCCTCTGCTTCCCATTTTCCCCCTCCTCCTTCTGAGCTTCCCAGGCTGCACAGCTCCCGACGCATCTCTTCCCTTCCTCTGAGGAATTCAGAACCCCCTCCCTCTTCCTGGCCCTTCTTATCTTCTCCAATTCGCCCTCTGCTCTCATCCTCTGTACTCCTGGCCTCTCCCGGTCCTCTCGTGCACAACAGTCCGCATTCATCTAAGCTGTTGTCTCCCTGTTCGGTCCCCAAATCCCTCTGCTTCTTTTCTCGGTACAGGAGGTGTGTATATGAGGTAGGAGGGTAGCGGCCTTCCTTTTCTACCTTGTGGCTCCTTCTCCTGCGACTGACATCCTATTAGTCTGGAAAAAGCATCTGATCACTTGACCGAGACCAATTGAAGTCCTTCCCTGGCTTGCTAGGTAGGAGCCTGGAGTGATACTGAGGTTGCAGGACTACGCATGCGGGGCCCGCCGAGGAGCAGCATAGCTTCCGGGAGGTGGCTAGATGCTTTGGATTTCCATGCCTTGCCCAGTGTGCTGAGGTGCATTTGCAATTGCATTCCAACAGGATCAGCTTTAGCGGGAGGGGGAGTGATGCCTCTTAGCGGTAGTCAGTTGGTGCTCACAGGCCATCAGGCCCTGCTTATGCCTCCTTGACTGCACATGCGCCCCAGGGGTGCTGGGAAGCCTCTGGGCGGTGCCCGGAGGGTTTGGCGCTCTGTGACGTGGTCAGGTTCTAGGCGCCACCTGCTGACGTGTGCCAGTGTTCCAAGTGGAGTTGCCATAGAGAAAGGGACGCGAAGGCCCTTAGGGATTGGCTCTGACTGCTCACCAGTTCTCACAGGCCAAAAGGGAAGTACAGGAGCTCCAGAGCCTCAAATCGCGCACCCGGAAACCCCGCTGGGACGGGCTGGGTCCACTTTTCACCTCCGCTCCCGCTCCATCCCACATCCTGGCTCAACCCGTGTTGGACAGCTCCCCCACCTCCTCTGCCCTTGCCAGTCCTGGAAGTGGCCGGTGTCTGAATTCGCCACCTCTCTCCCCATCAACGTCATCTGTTTGATGACAGCAGAATGGAGATTCAAGGTCAGCAGCTGAGGGGTTATTGGGTTCTCCTAACGGCACAGGTGTCTTCCCCTGCTGTCCTCACCTGTTTCCCATTCCCTGTACCATGCGGCTTGAGCGACCTGAATTGCAAACCACTCTTGGCGGAATGCAATGAGGGGAGACATGTGAATGCAGCAGGACCACGGGATTATGCCCAGGAAGTGCCCCAACCAAAGAAGGCATTCTTTACCCCTCTGTTCTACACCCTGAAGCAAGGCACTGTAGGCAGACAGGGGCAGAGGCCTGTGCCCCGGAATGCCCTGGCTCTATTTCTCTCTGGTTGGTACATGGAGGGGGTGGGGGAATAGGGGCGCCCGTCCCGTGGCCAGCATCCTGGCCTTCCTTGCCACCAACTTCCATCAGCGGCTGAATTCCTGAGTCTTGTCCCCTGCACTCATACTTGCTTCAGCACAAACTCCCTGAGATTCTCTCTTCATGCCCTCCTTGTCCCTGACTTGCTGCTCCTTCCACTCCTAGCATTAGCCTTCCTGCCTCCAGACTCCTATCAACTCACGCGTGCCACCGGGCCTCTGCCCCTTTGCCTCTGCCTCTGCTTCCCATTTTCCCCCTCCTCCTTCTGAGCTTCCCAGGCTGCACAGCTCCCGACGCATCTCTTCCCTTCCTCTGAGGAATTCAGAACCCCCTCCCTCTTCCTGGCCCTTCTTATCTTCTCCAATTCGCCCTCTGCTCTCATCCTCTGTACTCCTGGCCTCTCCCGGTCCTCTCGTGCACAACAGTCCGCATTCATCTAAGCTGTTGTCTCCCTGTTCGGTCCCCAAATCCCTCTGCTTCTTTTCTCGGTACAGGAGGTGTGTATATGAGGTAGGAGGGTAGCGGCCTTCCTTTTCTACCTTGTGGCTCCTTCTCCTGCGACTGACATCCTATTAGTCTGGAAAAAGCATCTGATCACTTGACCGAGACCAATTGAAGTCCTTCCCTGGCTTGCTAGGTAGGAGCCTGGAGTGATACTGAGGTTGCAGGACTACGCATGCGGGGCCCGCCGAGGAGCAGCATAGCTTCCGGGAGGTGGCTAGATGCTTTGGATTTCCATGCCTTGCCCAGTGTGCTGAGGTGCATTTGCAATTGCATTCCAACAGGATCAGCTTTAGCGGGAGGGGGAGTGATGCCCCTTAGCGGTAGTCAGTTGGTGCTCACAGGCCATCAGGCCCTGCTTATGCCTCCTTGACTGCACATGCGCCCCAGGGGTGCTGGGAAGCCTCTGGGCGGTGCCCGGAGGGTTTGGCGCTCTGTGACGTGGTCAGGTTCTAGGCGCCACCTGCTGACGTGTGCCAGTGTTCCAAGTGGAGTTGCCATAGCGAAAGGGACGCGAAGGCCCTTAGGGGTTGGCTCTGACTGCTCACCAGTTCTCACAGGCCAACAGGGAAGTACAGGAGCTCCGGAGCCTCAAATCGCGCACCTGGAAACCCCGCTGGGACGGGCTGGGTCCACTTTTCACCTCCGCTCCCGCTCCATCCCACATCCTGGCTCAACCCGTGTTGGACAGCTCCCCCACCTCCTCTGCCCTTGCCAGTCCTGGAAGTGGCCAGTGTCTGAATCCGCCACCTCTCTCCCCATCAACGTCATCTGTTTGATGACAGCAGAATGGAGATTCAAGGTCAGCAGCTGAGGGGTTATTGGGTTCTCCTAACTGCACAGGTGTCTTCCCCTGCTGTCCTCACCTGTTTCCCATTCCCAGTACCATGCGGCTTGAGCGACCTGAATTGCAAAACACTCTTGGCGGAATGCAATGAGGGGAGACATATGAATGCAGCAGGACCACGGGATTATGCCCAGGAAGTGCCCCAACCAAAGAAGGCATTCTTTACCCCTCTGGTCTACACCTTGAAGCAAGGCACTGTAGGCAGACAGGGGCAGAGGCCTGTGCCCCAGAATGCCCTGGCTCTATTTCCGTCTCGTTGGTACATGGAGGGGGTGGGGGATGAGGGGCGCCCGTCCCGTGGCCAGCATCCTGGCCTTCCTTGCCACCAACTTCCATCAGCGGCTGAATTCCTGAGTCTTGTCCCCTGCACTCATACTTGCTTCAGCACAAACTCCCTGAGATTCTCTCTTCATGCCCTCCTTGTCCCTGACTTGCTGCTCCTTCCACTCCTAGCATTAGCCTTCCTGCCTCCAGACTCCTATCAACTCACGCGTGCCACCGGGCCTCTGCCCCTTTGCCTCTGCCTCTGCTTCCCATTTTCCCCCTCCTCCTTCTGAGCTTCCCAGGCTGCACAGCTCCCGACGCATCTCTTCCCTTCCTCTGAGGAATTCAGAACCCCCTCCCTCTTCCTGGTCCTTCTTATCTTCTCCAATTCGCCCTCTGCTCTCATCCTCTGTACTCCTGGCCTCTCCCGGTCCTCTCGTGCACAACAGTCCGCATTCAATTAAGTGAAAGGCATAGAGGAGCCTTCTTTTTTGGGTCTCTAGAAACAGCAGACTTAGACAAGGTCGTTGACCTAGGGAGGGCAAACCTGAGTCGAATAACAGGAGCCCTAAGCAGCTGGGCCTGGAGCTGCTCGAGCTTGCAAAAGGAGAGAGATCAAGCCTGATTATTACTCCATTTGTATGTTTTAAAGGAGTTAGATTGGTCCTCAGTAAGTACCAGTTACAGCCAGAACCAAGAATTAAATAGTATTTTGATGGCTTTAATGGTTGCCTTAATGGTTCAGTGCTTTATTCACCAGAGTTTTCCTGGAATTGCTATATGTGATCACTAACTGCGAGTTTCACTTCTGTAAGTCTGTTTCTATCACCTGCATGTGGTACGTGTGGCAGTGAGCGGACCTTGAGTACATTTAAATGAAAGACTCCTAGCCAGATAGACTGAATGCTGCTGACTGTTGCTGTGGGTTCGACACCCACCTGGGTATCTGGTATACAGCAAATATCGCATTGAAATTTTGAAAGTGCTTTTGAAATTATGTAAATGCAGATCAATGAGCATCGACTGGCACTAGCTTTGAACAACTATGATTGCTATTATGTAATGTAACCTGGCTTGAGCTTACGTAACAAACTTATTTTGAACTTGTTTTGCTTTCCTGGGTATTGTCCACACCAGTGAGCCCTGCACCACTCCTCCCCTCCTCCCCTCCCCTAGTCTTTTGGTCCTCCTCTCCTCCCCACCTCCCCCCTTCAGAGTTGCATCCTGTTTTGTCACCTGATGGTCAGGTGATTTCCAGTAAAGGTCAAGACACCCCGAACTGTGTGTGACTGATTCCTATAGTTAGAATAAAGGGGAAATTCCTGTGGTTTGGGGACTTATAAGCAGCCTTCGGAGAAGCACAGGGCTCCATCTTGAGGTCCCAGTCTTGACCCTGCCCGTACTTTCTCGCTTAACAAAGTTCTTTACATCCCAGATTGTCATCTGACTGAGTGGTCTCTTTGATCATCGATCCCTGAACCCCATAATACTACTTTAAATATAGTACATACAATTGGATCGGAATCTACTCTCTAAATAACATGGAGTTGTATCCCTGCTCCTCCCAGGTAAAAGGCACCTGCATTCACAATGCAGATCATGCCTTGTTAAAACCGGGCTTGCTTGGTGAGTTTGCAGAGCAGGCTCCCAGAATCAGGCCTGGGTAAGTTACTGAAAGCAAAACCACAAACTTACTAAGCATATCCTGAAACTTTTTGTTTTGGGCCACCTTCAACCCTACTTAAGACCTTGAGCCCTGCCCGGAATTGTTTGCAGGGTCTGCTGACTCTCCTCAGGTCACTGTGGCTACGATGGCCCTCTTGAAATGTCCATTAAATTTTATCTGGTCTGTTGAGTTTGCTGTATCTATTCTAATAACCCTCGTGACTCAGTTTCCCAGCACAAGTTATAATACAGGCAATTATCTCCTGAATAGAAGTCCACATGCCCTGGAAACGATCCATCCCTGGCCATTGTAATTAAGACATCTTACCAGACACTGTCTGCTCAGAACAACAATCCTAGCTACCAAGAAGCCGGAAATCAGAGGATCAACTTCTAAAGCCAGCTCAGGCAGGAATATCTTCCAGACTCTTGTCTCCAATAAACGACTTAGAAAAAAAAAACAACAACAAAACAGACATGGCACCTTGGCTCCAGTGGTAGAGGGCTAGACTTGGGAAAAAGACTCTCAGGATCAGATCCAAGCCCATGCATTCAGAATCCTGGCCTGGTTCACATACCAAATGTTCACATGTTTCCTGGAAGAACAAACACTTGGGAAAACAGCTCCTCCTTGTGGAAAAACACCTTAAGAAAAAACACCTGTTTTTAAATATTGGTAGGATGCATTCTCTCCTAAAAGGGATGTCCACATACAAAGGTCAATTTTTACAAGAACAAGTCAGTCCTAGAGACCTGAGCCCTGGTAATAAAAATGTCACACCGATGGTGATGAAGATCAAACATAAACACAGATCTTAACTACAGCAGTTCTGTCCACCCAGCTTCCAAAGCCCAGAGGGGAGACAAGCAATCCTTTGAATTGCAGATGTAGTGGGTTGCATAAACCTAAAGGGGGTATGTTAAGACATAGTGTGGTTTAGCCCCAATGGGCACCACCTGAATCCCCAGTCAGGGGCTGGGACCTGAATTTCCTGGGGCCAAACCCCCACCCCACCTGGGGGCCAAATTTTAGGGGAAGACCAGGGCAGACACCCTGATGCAGCCTCCTGTGCAGGCCCCATCTCCTAGCCCTGCTTCTGCTAGCAAGACGTCTCCTGTCAGAGCTCCCTTAGGTTTGGTCTTGGTTGTTGGTATTGTTTTCTGGCTCTTTCTGCTCTCCTGGCTCCTTTCTCTAACAGTGTTAAGTGTGTATTCCTGGGGCTGCCAGTCTTTGTGACTAGAGTCTGTTTGCAGACGCAGGCCTTTTACTAATCACTCCCAATCCCACCTCAAAATGTGGCTTCTCTGTGTCTCGCCGACTGGATTCCCTGCACCAAAGTTCTGGCGTCTGTCTCTGGGTAATAAACAAAGCCAGTCTCTGCTTTTCAGAGGTCTGGCCTCTGTCAGTTGAAGGACAGCCCTGGGAGTGACTGTTCACCCAGTGCTCTGCAGAGTTGTTGAGCAGAGTTGTTGATTGGGTGGAGGTGCGCAGGTGGGAGGAGCCAGGACTTCACTTTCCCTGGAACTGGAAATCCTGGGCTGGAGGCAGCCACTGGCTTCTTCCTCCCTCCATGCTTCTTTCAGCATAGCGCTGGGACTGCCTGGGAGTGAAAGTGTAGAGGAGCACTGTCTTGGAATGATGGCATCCCCGGTGAGTAGGAAAAGCCTTCCTTAAAGAAATGAGACTTTGGCATCGGGTGTTTGCATCTCTTTTTCTTTTTCTGTCAGTGGGGGGACTTGAACTTGACCTCAGCGCTGTGTCTGGCCTGTTTTGTGTGGCAGGTTAGCGCTCTACCACAGGCAGCCACAACCCCACTCGTATTTCCTGGTGGTTCATTAGAGATAAGACTCTTGAGATGTTTCTGCCTGGGCTGGCATTGAGGCCGGATCCTCAGAACTCAGCTTCTTGAGCAGCTCAGGTGGGCTCAGCTTACAGCCTAGAGCCAACAGTGTTCCGCTGCTTCATCATATTAAGTACAAACAAGACTTGTTCACGAGTTGGAATTCCAAGTAATGACTCTGAAGTAGTGGTCACTGCTCGGAAAATTCTCCAGCTACTATACTATCCATGTACTCTGGCTTGCAGTATACTAGTGTGTGGAAGGAGCACAGGGATTGTCTTCCTTCTCTTTGTTGGTGGCCTCCTGGGAAGTGGATTGTCACCAGGCACGTGTGAGGGTTTGTGAAGTTTCCTTTAAATGTAGGGACTCTTCACTTAGGGTTGTTGACTTTGTGGAATAAGAATTTGGGCAAGGCAGGATGGTAAGAAAATGTAGCCAAACTTAATGGAGTAAGCAAACAAAGTAGCAAACAAACAGAAGGGCAGTAGCACATACTAGCATATTATGAATGCCTCACGAATACTCCTAACAGCCAAGTATCTGTCCCCCCCGTTGCTCCTGCCCAGCCCCACACTCTGTTAGAGTGTCCCTTCCACTTCTGCTTGTCTGTTTGTCTGCTTGTGGATTTGCTTCCCTGCGCAATCAATCAACCTCTGCCAAATTCTTACCATGGCGACTTGTCCAGAATTCTGATTCTGTGATTGAAGTCAAAGACCCTAAGACTCACTACTTTTAAGGGAAAACTTCACCCACCCTCCCCAGTGTCCAGCGAGACTCATTAATCATGCTGATGTGTGCAACTAACTTAGTGTGGTGCTAACTGTGGCACCTACTACTGATTTCGTACCTATTCCCATAGGCTAAGAGGCAGGGCTTTCAGCGGTTCCGTGGGGAGAAACTAAAAATTGTCATCACCATTTTGTAGTTACTAACTGCTAATTTTGCTTCTGTAAAACGTTTTGTGGCTAAGGACCTAGGAAAGATCATAAAACGCCCTGGGACAGATAGCTTTCAGAAAAACTGTAAACACCTATTAGACTGACCAGCAGTAAAGATAAACAAGTTTTAGAGTTACCAGAACTCTCCCACCCAGGTGTGGTTTCCAGTATCTAAAACCCTGCAGCTGTGCACTATCCCTCTTGCTACACCCTTATGGCTTAACCAACCTGTTTTATTGTGTTGGTCCTTTGATCTGTCCAATGACCCTTTTCTGATTCCTTCCCAACACCAAATGCGCCAAACATGCTTTAGAATTACTTTATAATTTTTCCGCGCTGTGTGTTGATTTGTTGAAAGATGCTATGGTGTATGCTAAGTCCTTGCCTCCCCCCCCAAAAAAAATGTATAAAACAGATGAAAGCTCATGGCCTATTAGCGTTCGGTGGCCAAATAAAGACTCCTTTTGCTTTTACATTGTTGTGGTCTCTGTTGGTCCTTTTGGGGGTCCAGCGTTTGAGCATAACAGTGGTTCCTCTCCCCATTGCCCCAGGTTGGAGTGGGCTTTGCTGCAGGAAGCTGAAAGCATTAATCTAGCTCAATCACAAGCAGTTGTTTGTTTGATCTAACTTTAAACCAGGTTGTAATGGTGGAAGAGTCCAAGGGAGGGGACTGCCCCATCCCTCCAAGAGTCCAACACTCAGAGACAGTCTTCAGTAAAAAAGATGGATTTATTGGGGATGTAAGAATAAACTGACTGACCAGGGCCACAGCCTAGATTGGGGAGTGCTGGAGCTGCCACTTTATAAAGTTATAAAGGCCAAGGCCGCGTGGTCAAGCTTGCCACACATACCTGGCCAATGAGGTCACAACACTTAGAGTATGCTAAGCCACACGCAGGTGGCCAATGGAGTTACAACCTGTTACATTGTATCAGCTTGAACCAAACTTTCATACAGTTAGAGTTGGCAGGTGTATTGGGGGGGGGGGGGGGAGGACGGTTTCTATTGGTTACAGTGAGGGAGGCAAACTTGCCTGGCTTCTGAGAAGTCGGGGCAGAGCCCTCAACTCTGAAGGTCACGGCTGAGGGAGATAATGGAGATGGAGTCAGCTTCTGCCCTCTTTCACTGGCGATCTGGCCTCCATCACCATCTTGATGTTTGATGACTGGTTGTTACCTCTAGGAAACTTCATGAACAGAATTCAGCCTGAAGGTATACATGTAGGAGAAAATAGGAATAAACGTAAAATATTGGAAAAAATGAAAACATTGGGTAAAATTTTGAAAATTGGACAGACCCCAATAAAGAGGCTTCTTTTGTAATAGGGAGGTCGGATCTGGATAGCGCCATCACTGGCCACAAAGTGAATTGTACTACCTGCCATCTTGTCTTCATGGTGTGTCTGCTGGCCTATAGGTTACTGAACCTGTCAGTCAAGCGCCTGGTTCTGGGAGCTTCCCGTGACCCAACCCCCAGACCTGATCCTATTTAGGGTCTGGCCAGCTCAGGTGCCATTGTTTGCGTCTCCATGTTTGCTTCCCCACGTCCTGTCTCCTGGCTGGTCTCCAGTCACCATGGCGTCCCAAGTCAGCTCT
Organism: Perognathus longimembris pacificus; assembly: GCF_023159225.1. Classification (NCBI taxonomy): domain Eukaryota; kingdom Metazoa; phylum Chordata; class Mammalia; order Rodentia; family Heteromyidae; genus Perognathus; species Perognathus longimembris. The sequence goes on from NW_025961413.1 coordinate 1,018,837, forward strand.
CCATTGGAGCTGGATTGGTTTGCTGGTATGGTTTTTGTTCTTTCTTCCCGCTCTGGCCTGTTTCCTGACAGTGTTATGGGTACATGTGGGCTGCAGGCCTTTGTAACAACCAGCTGCCTGCAGACTGCTAATGCTCTAATAAAAACCCCAGGACTTGATCCTTCAATATGTGTCTTCTCAGATAATTTACTATAATATAAAACACTTTCTACTTGGCAGAATGGAAAGAACAAGAAGAGAGGCAGTGATGTATAATCCATGCGTTTGCATAAACACTGACAATGAGAGGTGCTCTCAGTAATGTGTCCCCATGAGTGGCCTTGGAGAAAGTGCCGGTCTTAATGACCTTGAACCTCATTTTGACCAACCTTCTCATGATCTGTGCCCAGAAATGACACCATGAAGAGCCCATACTGTGTGGAAACTCCTTAATTCTGAAGAATGTAAGGATCTCCTCCAGCTGCTCTGGACTTTGAATAATACAGTGCTGGCTTTATGTTCTCAAGGAAGGAAAGACTACTGTGTTGCTTGCTGCAGTTGCACAGGATATTAGGGCCCGCGCTGCTCTGCTTGCAATCCTAGCTACTCAGGAGCCTGAGATCTGAGGGTGGCACTTTTGAAGACAGCCTAATGAGGCAACTTGGGAGACTCTTATTCAGTTGACCATCAAAAAGCTGCAAGTTGGAGGTGTGACTCAAGTGGTGGAGCACTAGCCTGGAGCAGAAAAGCTCTGGTATAGTGTCAAGGCCCTGAGTTGATGCCCCAGACCCTGCAAAAAGAAAAAAAAAGCATTTAATATTATTGAAATATTTAACTGAGTGATACTACTCCTAGGTATACTTATGGCAACCATTCATTGTGTCACAGGTGCAAAGTGGTGAAACATTTTTATGACTGGTTTTCTGAAGTTGTCATCTTACTTTTTGACAGTGCTGTGGCTTGAACTTTGGGCCAAGGCACTGTCACTGAGGTTATGTGGCTCAAGGCAAAGGCTCTAATGCTTGAGCCACAGTGCTACTCTGGCATCTTCTGTGCAAGCTTACTGGAGGTGTGAGTCTCTGAGACTCTCCTTCCCTGGCCTGGTTTGGAACAATGATCCTCAGATCTATGTCTCCTTGCACCAGAGGCAGGTGAGGGTTTGTGATATTTTCCTCTTAACACAGGGGCTCCTCCCTTAGGGTCCTTAACTTCAATCCCAGAAAATGAATTTCTGGACAATTCCCAGTGATAAGGAAACTTGGCTGAGTTCTACTGAGGAAGTAAGCAAGCCAGTAGAAAAAAGCAGGCAGAAATGCAGAAAGGAAGGGCACACTCTTAACAGAGTGGGGGTCCTGGCTTGGAGAGACAGAGACAGGCAGTTCCTTGGCTGTTGAGACTATTAATATGGTAAAGGCAGGGGGTGTGATTTTAAATTTATGCCAAGATAGGTGTTTTCTCTTTGCCCTAATCACTCCTGGTGTTACGTCCTGAGTTTCTGGGTGTTTGGGGCTCTCTTGGCAAGTGGAACCCTTTCTGCCATGGAGCAGTTCCTTTCCCTTGAGATAAGGAAAGCTCCCTGTTGTCTACATTTTGGTTGGGGGTTGCTTATGTTTGGGGGGAGCGTTTTAGTCAGGAAGGCATACATCCTGCCAGACAAATCATATTGCTTGGTTTGAGAAATGCATTTCTCAGGAAGGGATGCATCCTGTTTTGTCTCTGAAGCTGAGATAGTGCTTGTATGTTTCTAAACACCACATTTCTGAGTTGCCTTCACTGGGCTTCATTCTTCTGAAGTTATCCTGCCTCATTTTCCCAAAAATAACTGGTCCCTTAATCTTAGGAGCAGTTGATGGACTAGCTTTAAGCTTGAGTCTTTTGATTCCTGACAGATTTTACCCTGCTTCCTTTTCCGTAGTCGACCCTACCTCATCACTGAGTGCAGTGCCTGAGTGCTTCTAGGAACATTTAAATCTTAGAATGGAACATAGGTGACTCACAGCAATAATTCTGTCTACTCAGGAGGCTGAGACCTCAAAATCACAGTTCGAAGACAGTTTGTGCAGGAAAACCCATGAGATTCTCTTCTCCACTAAATTACTGAGAAGAAGAAGGAGGGAGAGAGAGAGGGAGAAGGAAAAGGACGGGGAGGAGAGTTAGGGGAGGGAGAGGATGAATGAAAAGAAGAGGAGAAATGGGGGAATGGAAGTGTAGCTCTGGTGGGAAAATACTCAGGTTTAGCAAAGGAAACTCTGAGACAGCATGTAGGTCATGATGTCAAAGCGCAAGGCCTGAACAAACTTTATTCTGAAAGAGTCATAACCACGTGGCTCTGAAGGCTGAGGACTGGCCACAGTTGCTCAATGCCCTGCAGAGAAGTCCCCTAGACTCTTATCTCTCATCAATCACCAAGAAAAGCTGGAAGGGGGGCTGTGGCTCTGGTGGTAGAACACAAATGACCCTTGAGCAACCATGCTCAGGGTAAGCACCCAAACCCCAGTTCCAGTCCCAGGAGAGGAAGGTGTTCCATGTGGAATATGGTTACTCCATATCATCGCTTCCACATGCCGTGCAGTATTCCGGGGTGCACCTTGCTCGTCCGCCCCTCCACAGCACCATGCAGTGTGGCCAGCACTGAGGCCACTTACACCGAGGGGGCCCGGCAGTTGCCCTAAAGAACCATTTGTTTCTTTTTTGTTGGCCAGTCCTGAGCCTTGAACTCAGGGCCTGTACACTGTCCCTGGCTTCTTTTTCCTCAAGGTTAGCACTCCACCACTTGAGCCACCATGCCACTTCTGGCCTCTTCTATATGTGTGATTCTGAGGAATCGAACCCAGGGCTTCATGTGTAGCAGGCAAGCACTCTTGCCACTAGGCCATAACCCAGCCCAGAAACCTTGGTTTCTGTGCATACCCGGTCTCCCCTCTACTTACCTCAGTGGGCATCATCTCAAGGCTTGTCTGTTGAACTTTTCCCTGTTGTCCTGTCAAATGAGAACCGTCTTGTGTATTGTAGGAACCTCTGAACATTGAAGATGTAAATGTGAACTTCACCTTCCAAAAGTGGGACCTGATGAAACCATCACAGAGGAAGCTGTGGAGAGATGTGATGTCAGAAGTTGCCTGTCTGCTGGAGTCCATCGGTGAGTACCGGGACCTGTCCAGTGCGCATATATACTTAACAATGTCAGTGTGTAAAGTTAAGCACATATATATGTACATATACATTCACTCAGCTTCTTTCCACTGGAATTTCTACTTGAATTCAGCCTCTGAGAGTGTACTTTTGACAGAAGCTTGTATTTTGTTAAGGCAGAAATAGAAACTGAGGGATTACTTCTGAATACACCCTTAGGATATATATTGTATTTTTCCCATTGCTTGTAAACATGGAGTTACATGAACAGCATCTTAATCTAATTTGGAACCACTGTGGGATTCCTGAGATTCAATGTCTTATCTAGATTGCAATTATATTGTATTCTCTTAACTACTCTATTTCCAATTACAATCCTAGCTACACAGGAAAGCTGAAATCTGAGGATGGTGGTTTGAGGCCATCCAAACAGGAGTACTCTGGGAGACTCTCTTACTAAGCACAAAAAAGCAGCAAGTGGGGCTGTGGCTCAAGTGGTAAAGCACTAGCCTTGAGGCAGAAATCTTAGCAACAGCACACATGTCCTGATTTGAAGCAGCAGTGATGACAGAAATTATCATTCATGATTGTGAATATGACAGGAGGTGCTTTTTCTAAATATTGTTTTATTTCCTTTGATTCATTGAATGACTACACAAATGCGGATTATAGTGCTTTTAAAATCTCCTCCAGGATTCACACCAGGAATGCTTTTAAACATTTCTTACAGGCATTTCCATCCCACCTGGCAAAGATCGCCGTCTTTACATAGAGCAAGTCAGCAGTAAGGTCCACGTGACCCCGTCAGTGGTAAGTTACATGGAAGTCACTCCTGCAATGACCATTAAAGACCTGGCAGTGGAAAGAGTAGCTGGCAAAGCAAGTGCCTACCTCATCGTTGAGCAGAGGAAATTTTTTGGATGAAAGCTCCACATAGCTTGAATTTCGTAAGGAAAATAACAAGATTTCAAAACCTTCATCTCAGGGTCTGAGAATGTGGCTTGGTGGTAGAGTGCCTGCCTAACATACATGAAGCTCTGGTTTTGATTTCTCAATACTATATAAACAGCAAAAACCAGAAGTGGTGATGTGGCTCAAGTGGTAGAGCACTAGCCTTCAGCAAAAGAAGCTCAGCAACAGTGCCCATGCCCGGAGTTCAAGACCCAGGATTAGCAAAAACAAAAACAAAAACCAACTTAATCTCTTAAACACTGGACCTGGGTACTGTCCCTCAGCTTCTTTTGCTCAAGGTTGGCACTCTACCATTTCAAGTACAGCACTGCTTCTAGCCTTTTGTGAATTGTTTATTGGAGGTAAGAGTCTCATGGACTTTCCTGAACTGGCTGACTTTGAACCTCGATCCCCAGATCTCATCCATGTGGGTAGCTAGGATTACAGGCATGAGCTATCAGTGCCCACATATAATATGTTTTATTTCTAGGCTAAGTAGTCTATCATTCTCATATAGAGAAATGGCCATGGAGATGAATGTGAACAATTGATGATCATGTTTCATCATCTTCCCACAGCAGAACTTGACAGAAATGACTTACTTGACAGAAATGAAGACTCCCAGTTCTTCATTGACACAGACTTTGTTAAAGGATGCAGAAGACATCTCCTGTGTTAGCCTACACTGGGAAGAGAACCACCATGAATATTCATGTACTCCTGAGCACCTGGAACACAAAGAAATTGATCATCAAAATGGCAATGGCATTATGAAGAATTCTTAGACATTAGACAATGCAGTAAGTCTCTAAAGGAAAACAGACAGTGTGACTGTGGTCTATGTGCTAAAGTCTTTGTTGAGAGCAATGAACACTGTAAACACAATGTAACTTACACTGGAGGAAAATCACATGTTTGTAGTTTGTGTAGGCCTGCCTTTGTTCCTTCAAAGTTCAGTCACCATACAACTGCACATGATGGAGACAAAGCGTGTGAGGATAGTTACCTGGGGCATGTACTGGGTCAACCCAGGGAGCTCAGTTGGAAGGATGGAGGAGACACTAGCCAGGAAGTTGATGACAGCCACCTGTGTACTGCCCCCTCCATTCAGCCATGTCACTTCTGGCAGCAGGAAGACATGCCCACTGGAGGAGGGGGAGATGAAGGTCCCCTCCATGTGTGGGAAGTGGTCACTCAGCCATCTCATCCTGGAAATCAGGAAGGAACACATGCCAGAGAGAAAGCACAGGCATGTCCTTCCAGTGGGGAAGCCTCCCAAAGCCCACGTGACTTTATGACACAGAACACACAATGAAGAGAAAGGGCATGAATGTCACATCTGTGGGAAAGCCTTTAAAAAGCCAAGTGTCCTTAAGTCACATAGCATAGTGCACACTGGAAAGAAACCCTATAAATGTCGCACCTGTGGGAAAGCCTTCAGAACAGCATGTAACCTTAAGACACATAGCATAGTGTACACTGGAGAGAAACCCTATGAATGTCGCACCTGTGGGAAAGCATTCACTGTGCCATCTTCTCGTGCCACACATGAGAGAATACACACTGGAGAGAAGTCCTATGAATGTCATTTCTGTGAGAAAGCCTTCACTCAGCTCTCTCACCGTGACATACATGAGAGAATACACACTGGAGAGAAGCCCTATGAATGTCGCACCTGTGGGAAAGCCTTCGCTGCACCATCTAATCGTGCCACACATGAGAAAATACACAATCGAGAAAAGCCCAATGTGTATCACTTCTGTCGGAAAGCCTTCATTGTGCAATCTTCTTGTGCAGCACATGAGAAAATACACACTGGAGAAAAACCCTATGAATGTCGCACCTGTGGGAAAGCCTTTGCTACGTTATCTCACCGTGCCACACATGAGAGAACACACACTGGAGAGAAGCCCTGTGAGTGTCACTTCTGTGAGAAAGTTTTCAGTTTGGGCTCCAGCCTTTTTCACCATAAGAAATTACACACTAGACAAAAAAATGATGCATGTCATCAGTGAGTGAAATCATTCAGTATCTCATTCAAACCTTGCCAGGACAAGAAATGAGAGCATTCACACAAATGCAACCTGTGTGTGAAAAGTTTTGGTACACCTTGTAACCTTAGAAAGTAAGAGCAATCCTCCCGGAGTCTCATCTGTGTGGGAAAGTCTTCAGTCAACTCACCTAAGACAACACCACAGGGCATATACTATACAGAAACCATCAATAGAAACCATCTTTGTGAGAGTCTTTAGGCCTGACTATCTGTGGGTGAGAAGGCTATGAACATTGCAGCTCTGGGAAAGCCTTCAGTCATCATGGACGGTTGGCTCCCTCAAAGAACAAACAGCGGAGAGAAACCGTGTCACTCGTGGGAAAGCTGTGACCTGATCTACTCCTCTTATACAGAATCAAAAGATGCACACTGATGAGAACCCACAAGAACATTTTTCATGTGAGAAATCCTTCTGTCTATAGTCAGCCCTTCAATGTCATGTGGGACTACAAAAAGGAAAGAATAGAGCTGTGTGGGGTATTATATCTTGCTTGTATATTATGCATATAAGAACTATGACTATGCCTCAACCTTCAGTGTAAATGTAAATATGATGAACTAGGACCAGAAAAGCCACCTAGAGACCCAAACTCAGTTTGGCTAGTGAGTCCCTATGCACAAACATATTGAAAGATGTATGTGTGTAATCTGCTTGTATTCTAGCGAATGTAGGATTCTGTAGTTACAATGTTAGGTTCAAATACCCTAAGGGCCTTAACAGGAAGCAAACTCCTAATCCATCCTCAATGGAGAAATCTTTCCATCTATGATGTTTTTTTGTGTGTGTTTTGGTTCTTTGTTTGTTGGTCTTCTGACTTGAACTTGGTGTGAGGACTGTCAACTATCCTTTAGCTCTTTTTTTCTCTAGGCTAGCACTCTACCACTTTGAGCCACAGCCAATTCCACCTTTCTAGGTTAACTGGAGAACTTAAGTGGCCAGGCTGGCTTTCAGTTTTGATCCTTAGATAATCAGCCTCCTGAGTTGCTAAGATTACAGGCATGAGCCACCAGCACTGGGATACAATGTATTTGTAAGTAATAGGATAGGACGTCACTTGACATACCTCATTTGTCTTTAATTTTGTAAACAAGTACTCATCTAAGCACCAGGTATGCATGCAAAAAAACCCTGAAGTAACAAGTTCTAAAAACACTAAGTATTCCATCTAAATGAATGATGAACTTTTATAATTGATAGCTTTTTTATTTCGCAGCCAAATTTGTGGTATATGTAATGTTCCATATTGTATATGATATTTAGTGTCATGAGTGATGAAAATCTCTGAGTGGATAACAATATATTTTTCAACAGTAAGATTCACTGAGGAAGCTTGATCTTAAAAAGAAAGTGGAATCATTTCTGATTTATTGGATGTCAAAGTGTCTTTAAACAATATATAGATATGTATGAATATATATGTACAATATTGAGATTGCATAAAATTAATAAGAAATCATCAGATGTAGATTTGGATGACATGCAATCCAAACTAAAGGCCAAGCAGACAGAACCTAATTTGCAGATAGAATTAGGAATACAGATTTCAAGTAATTGAGAGACTAGTTTGAGAAGATCTGACATTTATTTTGTTCTACTTTTTATTATGAAGTTTAAACCAGAACATTCAGTCTGAACTCCTTGATAGGTGGGAAGATATTCAGGCCACACTTTGGGCCATCCCTTCCTTCAATATCCTTTCCACTGAGATAATTTCCAACTCCATCACATGAACAGAAATCCCCAAATGTGCTGAGAAACACAGCGCAGGGTTTTCTCTCCTTTCCAATTGTCTTGGAATGCCATGACTTTGTCAAAGGTGAGTGCCTGGGTATGCATTCTAAGGCATTTGGGGCTCCTTGGCCGTCCTCAGTACATGGGTTTTACCATGTTTGGTGGTCAGGCCCTCAGAATACACCTGATGTTTGTCCTTAAACATCTCCTTTGGGCTGACTAATGATGGGACCTCCTCTAAGTCAAATCATCATGATAGCCCTGAGATAACTTACATAAAATATATGGAAACATGTATCATTCACATCAAAATTGCCTGGCATGAGTGTCTCAGATATGTAATCCCAGCATGTCAGGAGGCTGAGAACAGATTATTTTTTGAAGCCAACCCAGGCAGGAAGTCTATGAGACTCTTACTGACTGCCCCAAAGTCAGCTATGCAAACGATGACTCAAGGGGTAGAGTGCTAGCCTTGAGCAAAGAAGCTCAGGCCCAACACACAGACCCTGAGCTCAAGCCTAAGGAATCAACAGAAGAAAACAAAAAAATTGAGAAGCTCCTTAATGAAAGAGTTTACCAATTTTATGTAAGTAGTCACTGGTGTCATATTTTCAATAATGTGGAAAAAGTGTTCTTTTCAGTATAACTTCTCAAATTACCTGTATTATGGTTACTGCAAAGTATATCTTTACAAGTACCAGACAGTGCTTAGAAAGTATATTAAATAGCATTATAGTTTGCTGTAAAATGCGTATTTTTAAAATTCGAAATAAATGGCCAGATGTCAAGATATCCTGTATTTTCAAAAACGTTTCACATGTGCCTGCGTATCTAGTGTGTTTTTAATTTGCTTAATAGAATATAGTCATGTTTCTGTGCTTTAATAATGTAATATTTCCAGTAGACTCCTGCTTTTAAAACTTTTTCCCCAGTGGACTGGGCTGTTGTGGAACACTTGTAGACTTCTGGCTGGAGGAAACAGGTCATTTTGGGTATGTCCTTGAAGGCTCTGTCCAGGAATCTCTTCTGCTCTCCATCCTCCTCCCTCCCCTCCTCCTCCTTCTCCCTCCCCTCTCCTGCCTCCCTTCTCTCTGTCATTTTCAGTGTCTCCCTCTGCCTCCTTCCTGGCTGCTAGTAGGTGTGGTAATTCTCTGCTCCATTTTCCCACTGTGGTCATGTTGTGTCCAGTGCATGGGTCTCAGGAATGGAGAACACAATCCTTTGAAGTAATGAATCAAAATAAATCATTTGGTGGGCTGGGAATATGGCCTAGTGGCAAGAGCGCTTGCCTCTTATACATGAGGCCCTGGGTTCGATTCCCCAGCACCACATATACAGCAAACGGCCAGAAGTGGTGCTGTGGCTCAAGTGGCAGAGTGCTAGCCTTGAGCAAAAAGAAGCCAGGGACAGTGCTCAGGCCCTGAGTCCAAGCCCCAGGACTGGCCACAAAAAAATAAAAATAAATAATTCATTTGTCCCTTAAATTGTCTGTGTCCTGAATTGCTATTATAGTAATGGAAATCAACACCAAGGTGAAAAAGATTTACAAAAGGAGGAATCCAATTAGCAGTGTGTGCCTTGCTGATGAGCATGGAGTGTCTGGTGGTAGAGAAGGGAAGAGATCAAGAGGATGAGGTGGGGGCAGAGGGAGGGATGTCTCAGGAGGAGTGGCCACCAATCTCTCAATGTGGCATTGGAGATTTAGCGTGTTTGGAGTGACGGCTGGGCTCTCCGTTCTTAGCTACAGGTCATATTCTCCAAAACTCTGATGCTCAGGAAGTGTCTGCAAGAGGAGCAGAGGCAAAGTCGCAGAAGTGATGGTGAATTGTGCTCAAGTCCTCCTCAGCCTCACTGAGCAAGCTGGAACTTCGCTGGGTGGTGCACAAGACTGGGACTCAACACTCCACCCTCCCTGTGGGCAGACCAACAGAACCCCTAAATTTACAAAAGCTGACTGGATGTAAGCAAGTACCCTTCCCAGAGGCTGACTTTGTCTGGGTCTTCTTGAAATGTTCTTCTGAATTACAGGCACTCTATTGGTAAGTCTCTTGTTTCAGCTGCAGTATAATAAATTCACTTGAGTTGGAGACAACAATCAAGTCAAAGGGATATTTTTGAGCTGGGTGCTGGTGACTCACACTTGTAATCCTTGCTGCAATTTTTGTTGTTGTTGCCAGACCTGGGACTTGAACTCAGGGCCTGAGCACTGTCCCTAAGCTTCTTTGTGCTCAAGGCTAGCACTCTACCTTTTGAGCCACAGTGATACTTTTGGCTTTTTCTGTTTTTGTGCTGCTAATGGATTGAACCCAGGGCTTTGTGCATTCTAGGTAAGCACTCTACCGCCAAGCCACATTCCTAGCCCATAATCCTAGCTTAAGAAGCTGAAATATGTGGATGGAGGTTCAAAGATATCCCAGGCAGGAAAGTCCATGAGACTCTAATCCCAATTAAATCACTCAAATCCCCCAAATTGGGCAGAGGCTCAAAGTGCTAGTGCACTATCTTTGGAGCAAAAGAGCTCAAGTGACAGTGCCAAACCCCCAGTTCAAGCCCCATTATGTACCAAAACAAAGATTTTGCTAAGCATCAGAAAATTTGCGAACGTTTGGGCTATCATGTAGACATCTAAAAATCAGCTGTACACCAGTGGCTCACACTTGCCATCCTAGCTATTCAGGAGTCTGAGATCCTAGGATTGAGTTTCAAAGCCAGCCGAGGTAGGAACGTCCCTCAGACTCTTATTTCTAATTAGCCACCAGAAAACAGGAAGTGGCACTGTGGCTCAAGTGGTAGAGCACTAGCATTGAGTTGAAGAGCCAGGGACAGCGCACAGGCTCAGAGTTCATGCACCCCTCCCCAAATAGAAGTTTAAAATTCACTCAAGGGCCAAATCTTGAAAAAGGCCTGTCCTCTTATTAGTCCATAGGCAATAGACCCATTGCATGTGGAAACTAGAAGTCTAAGTTGTCCTCTTCCAGCCGCTGGCACAGAACTCTGGTTCTTAAACAATTTTCTGAACTAGTGGTGAGGATTTTGCCTTTTTACTCTTTACCCAATGCTTCAATTTGGATCACTTTTCCTTTTTGCAATCACCTATTTGGATACCATAAAAATGTCGACTAAGGTTTTTTACAAAAGACAATATCTGGGCTGGGAAAGTGGCCTACTGTTTGAGTGCTTGTCTCACATACATGAAACCCTGTGTTTGGTTCCTCAGTACTACATATATAGAAAAAACCAGAAGTGGTGCTGTGGCTCAAAAGAGAGTGCTAGTCTTGAGCAAAAGAAGCCAGGGACAGTGTTCAGCCCCTGAGTTCAAGCCCCAGGACTGGCAAAACAGAAAAAAAAAGTCATCTTAGTTTTGAATTGTGTATTCCATTGCATTTCCACAACACATAGTTCTGTTCCAAAATGTATTTCACTTTTAGAGAAGTCACAAGGTTTCATTAAAAAAAACCCAAAACTATCTAAAGCAAGTCTCAGAGCATATGGAGATAACACATAGTTCAGGGTATTTGAGCCTCTCTGCAGCCCTCTGGCTTTATTACATGAATGCTTGTCCAGGTCTCTTTTGAACCTAGAATTACTTCTACTCTCTTGACGGTAGGTGGCACTCATTCTACATTTCTGCTGTCAATTTGGTGCCATAAAAGGTGTTGTGGAATAAGTAATGAAGAAAATGACTACTGGTTTCCTTAAAGCATCATTAATAGTGTTGGAATTTCTCAATCTAATCCCTTAAAATTTCTCAGTTTCTCTCCTCTGCCCAGTGGAATTCCGTGGCATGGCACAATTGGGTTGATTGGCACTCTCTGGCCAGTCTGTATCCTAGGGAGGCAAAGATGGCTAGGGCACCCAATGCCAAGGGCTAACACAATTACACTGTAAGTGTGTGCACATTTCTCTATGTGTAAAAGCCACATGCCAAGACATCACAGAAAACATGGCTATATGGTGCACTGGGGGCAGATGGAGCAATTGGAGATTTCCCATGGGTTGAGGGTACCTTGCTCCTGCCCTGTCTCCAATTCACTGGCAACAAGCCAGAACTGGAGCCCCATTTCATCCCTGAGTGACAAAGCTAAGAGACCGTGCCTAGGCTCTGACTTCAGCACACACGAAAAGAAGACAAAGTTTATTGCCATCAAGTCAGACCAGTGCTAATGTAATCTTTGAAGAGCTATTTTAAAACATTTCAAAACATCACATAGTTTTTCTTCAGGTATCTTTAGGAGTCTACAGGCAGCCAGTTTAACCGACCAGGGCGGGAAAGGAGTTCCTCACAGCAGAGCTGAGAACTCGTGCCCTTGCAGGAGAAGCAGGTCTCTTGTGATGACAATGGTCTGGGGAAGACACTGTGCTCTGTTTGGAAACATGGACTCCAAGGCTGGGCAAGTCAGGGCAAAGAACAAGTTGCAATTTGGTATGGCCCCGATAAGGCAAGAATCGTAGCATTATGAGAGGGGTTTTGTAGGTGTCTGTTTCTTAACAAGTTGAAGCAATTTCCTCATGCAGATATTCGCCTTTGCTCCCAAGAGTTCTATCTGTCCTCTGTTCTATCTGCTTCCAGAACACTATGTTTAGACATGTACTGAGAATGTAAGACTAAAACCTTGAAGACGGAATATGAGGATAAATAACACAGTAACTGCCTGATATTTTTTCATCAGATTACTTGTGGTGAGGAGATGGAACTTTATGACTTTGGGGTGCACTGCTGCTTGAGTAAGCCTTGAATTGATACATATTTCCTGTAAGTGACCAGAGTGAATACATCATGTTACTCATTATGTAACCAACTTGGGATTTGATATGTGCTCTTTCTTGGTGAATCTTGACATTGTAGATCATACTGGAGATGGATGATATTCTAAATATTTCCTAGTTGTGAGGGTGAGGGAGAAAGAGAGATTGATTGACAGGGCAGGGTTACTTTTGGAGCAGTACAAGTTAGTGTCTAGCAGGGAGTCCATTAGTTATGTAGGTCAACCTCTTCCTATCGCAGACATCAGAATCTTGGCAGAAAAGTTTGGTGTGAAGGCAAACCTTTGTTTAAAGCCCGGGCTACAATTGTAGAACTCAGTGCCTGAATATCCATCTAACTTTTCTGTCCTGCTCCTTTTTGTCTATTTTTCTCATGTTATCAATTGATAAAGTAATGATCAGGCTATGTGCCTGAGAGATGGGACACAAAGACAAAGCTGATCACTATTTCCATCCAGGAGAAGCTGGTGTCTGAAGAAGGGTATTTCCATCTAAAATTAAAATCTGGATCTACATAACATTAAGCAGCTCAAATATCTGAGGTGTAAGAGAAGATCCAGAGAGCTTTGCTTCTGGGACGTCACTAGCATTGTGGAGTGTCTTCTGTTTTGCTCTTGCAGTAAATGCCTAGTTCTTGAAGTACACTCTTTTCTTACAGCAGAAGGGCATCAGCTCAGACCTACAGCCCAGATCCTGACTTCGAAGGTAAGGCATTCCGCTTCACAGTGACCATCCATTTTCATACAGCATAGTCGTCTATAAACTCATTCCCTGGCTGCGTGAAGGAAGCGGTTGGTTATGGAAAGGGAAGCAAAGCTGTATTACCAGTCTCCCATCAGAATTCCTCTCACATAGACATCAAAAGATCAGGAATGTATGTGTTACCTGAATACATCGGTCTGAGCTCCAACCTCCAGTAAAATAAATGCAGTATATTTCCTAGGTAATTAGGAAAAATTAAAAACTTTTAATTCCCAAAAAAGCAAACATGCATTTCATATGCAAATAGGTATATTTATGGTTATGTTATACTAATAGAACAATTCTTGCAATGATACTGCCCACATAATTTCTAACTTGAATAAACAATCTGTTCCAAAAAATATTTCCAACCAGGTGCTAGTGGCTCCCACCTCTAATCCCAGCTACTCAGGAGGCTGAGATCCAGGATCATGGTTCAAAGCCAGCTGAAGCAGAAATGCCTGTGAGACTCTTATCTCCAATAAATTACAAAGAGAAAGTGTGAAGAGGGTCTGTGGCTCATTTTGTAGAGCACTAGCCTTGAGCTGAAGAGCTCAGGGGCAGCAACCAGGCCCAGAATTCAAGCCCCACGATGGACAAAAAGAATTCCAAAATCAGTGTCTGATTTAGAGGAAAATGTAATTCTGTACAATTTATATTACAGACAGATAAATGATAGATGAAGCACATTGCCCTGTGTTCTTGGAGTTTTATATACAAAGCAAAAATAAATGCATGCTAGTATTCTCCATGCTGTTCTGCAAAGTCATGTCCTACATCTTCTGATCCAGCCTGTCAAGCACCCTACCAAACAGCCATGTGTGGCCGCAGGGCTGACACCAGATCATGCCCCAGCAGGACTAGGTGAGGAGTTCCTCACACAGCACTTGCAACTCACTGGGTTTTTTTGTTTGTTTTTGTTTTTTTTTTTTACTCTCACATTTCAGTCCCTTCCAATCTTTAGTTTCCTTACCATACCACATTAGTTTCCCTCTTCTTTATTCTAATGAACAGCTCTGTTGGTCTTCATCACGGCTATTTTATCATTCCCATTTAGAGAGGGAATTGCAGCCCAAAGTTCAGCTTGTGAGGATCAGAATTAAGATTCCAACCCAGGTGGTTTGCCCTGCTATCGTTCATCAGATGTAGTCCCAGCTCTGAGCCTCTCAGATCATCAGGGCAGTGGCGACAATAACGAGTGGTCTAGTGGTGGTTAGTACTGGGTTCTTATCAAACACCTTGCTCAGTTTTGAAGAAAGCATGTGATTGAACATCTACTTCTCCACATAATCTGTAGTCCTGTAAGGAACAGGTGGAGAAGACAGCTCCAAATGTCTTCCTCTTACCTTAACCCACTGTCTACCATCTGTGGAAAGAGACAACAGACAGATATTTAGTCCCTGATTTTATATGCCAGGGTTTCAAGCATGCAGACACCCTTCTCTGGCTGACCTTTGGTGCTTGGTCTTTGTTTTCAAAAGGTCACTGTGAATACTACTCCTCAGGACAACTTTCTGGAACTCTTAGGTAGAACCAAACTCCCATTTCTGTGGCTTTTCTTTATGCTTTGTATCTTCTATGAAATTTACTGAGTATGTTTTCTCTTTGAATCCATTTTTTCTCACCAGCAGAAATAATAGTATAATTAACTTGAAGCAATTAGATGCAAAGACTTGAATTTTATTTCTGTGTCTGCGTTTTTTTGTTTTTTTGGGTTGTTTTTTTTTTTTTTTGCCAGTCCTGGGCCTTGGACTCAGGGCCTGAGCACTGTCCCTAGCTGCATTTTGCTCAAGGCTCGCACTCTGCCACTTGAGCCGCAGTGCCAATTCTGGCCTTTTCTATATATGTGAACCCAGGGATTCATAAATACGAGGCAAGCACTTTGCCACTAGGCCATATTCCCAGCCCTGAATTTTATTGCTATCTCTTCATTTTGCCTAACTTTAAGGATAAGTAATTGGTATCCACTGCCACAAAGTGTAAAGATAGTTCACCATAAAC
This sequence comes from Perognathus longimembris pacificus, assembly GCF_023159225.1. Taxonomy (NCBI): domain Eukaryota; kingdom Metazoa; phylum Chordata; class Mammalia; order Rodentia; family Heteromyidae; genus Perognathus; species Perognathus longimembris. Next base: position 1,034,190 of record NW_025961413.1, read on the forward strand.
CTATACATTTCAGTCTATTCTGCAAAAGGTTTACTTCCCTAAACTAACAGATGGGGTTAGTTTATCTCATTTTATTTTTTTGAACATTTTATTTAATTATTCATTTTATTTTTGCCAGTCCTGGGCCTTGGACTCGGCCTGAGCACTGTCCCTGGCTTCTTTTTGCTCAAGGTTAGCACTCTACCACTTGAGCCACAGCGCCACCTCTGGCCTTTTCTTTCTTTTTTTTAATTTTTATTTTTTATTTTTTTTTTGGCCAGTCCTGGGCCTTGGACTCGGCCTGAGCACTGTCCCTGGCTTCTTTTTGCTCAAAGCTAGCACTCTGCCACTTGAGCCACAGCGCCACTTCTGGCCATTTTCTGTATATGTGGTGCTGGGGAATCGAACCCAGGGCCTCATGTATACGAGGCAAGCTCTCTTGCCACTAGGCCATATCCCCAGCCCCTGGCCTTTTCTTTATTTTTAATTTAATTTATTTATTAATTGAACACAAATTTTTTGGACAGGATGTTGTGCAAAAAGGATACAGTTACATAGTAGGGGAGTGTGTACATTTCTTGTGATATCTTACGTCCTGTTTTTTTTTTCCCTTCTCTAGGTCAGGTAGACATATATACAATATACAATGTATCAAAAACATATACCGTAGCCACGTGGGTGCACCAAGAAAGTTCGCCTAGGGCTTTAAATGCAATGTTGATATTAGACATTATGTCAACAGGAGTATTTTTTTTTTTTTTTGGCCAGTCCTGGGCCATGAACTCAGGGCCTGAGCACTGTCCCTGGCTTCTTTTTTTTTTTTTTTTTTTTGCTCAAGGCTAGCACTCTGCCACTTCAGCCACAGCGCCACTTCTGGCCATTTTCTGTATATGTGGTGGTGAGGAATCAAACCCAGGGCCTCATGTATACAAGGCAAGCACTCTTGCCACTAGGCCATATTCCCAGCCCCTCAACAGTAGTTTTATATGAATGTACATACATAGATTTTGAGCTACTGTATTCCATTGAGAGGTGAATTTTGACCTTTATGTGCTGAGTAATTGTTTGGTTTTAGTTACATACTGTTGGGTCGCTGCCCCAATCGTGTGGGAAATACTATTTGACAAGCAGTTTTTGGTTTCACAGACTTGGTCTCTACTGTCTCTCCGTCTCCCTTTCTTAACAGTCATATATCAGGGAGATCATGTCCCTTTGTTTTCTGTGTTCTAGGCTTGTCTCGCTCAACATTATTTGTTCAAGTCTGACCATTTCCCTGCGAATAACAATATTTCACCATTCCTAATCAGTATGTAGTATTCCATTGTGTATAGGTACCATATTTTTTGGATTCATTCGTCTGTGGTGGGGCATCAGGGTTGTTTCCATATTTTGGCTATTGTGAATTGTGCCACGATAAACATGGAAGTACAAATGTCTTTTTGATATCTTGGGGTTTGATCTTTAGGATAGATGCCTAAGAGTGGTATGGTTGGGTCATAGGGTAGGTCTATATTGAGCTTTTTGAGAAACCTCCATTTTGTTCTCCAAAGTGGTTGTACTAATTTGCACTCCCACCAACAATGGAGAAGGGTTCCTCTTTCCCCGCACCCCCTCCAGCATTTGTTGTTGCCTGAGTTCAGAGTATAGGTCATTCTAACTGGAATGAGGTGGTATCTCAGGGTTGTTTTTATTTGCATTTCCTTTACTACCAGGGATGTTGAACATTTCCTCATATGTTTCTTTGCCATTTTTATTTCTTCTCTTGTGAAGTCTCTCTTTAGCTTCTTTGCCCATTTCCTAATAGGTATATTGGGCTTGGAGGGGCTTAGTTTTTTGAGTTCTCTGTAGATGACAGATATTACGCCTTTGTCTGTTGCTGTGCTGGTAAATATCCTTTTCCATAACGTTGGCTGTCTTTCTGTTTTGGTGGCTATGTCCTTAGCTGTGCAGAAACTTTTTAGTTTGTAGTAGTCCCAATTGTCGAGTCTTTCCCTTTTTGTTGTGCCCCTAGGACTCTATTCAGGAAGTTCCTTCCTGTGCCTATAAGTTCTAGCGTCTTTCCTACTCTGTCCTTCAGTAGTTTCAGGGTTTCAGGTCTAATTTTGAGGTCCTTGATCCATTTTGAGTTACTCTTGGTGCATAGTGATAGGTTTGGGTCTACTTTGAGTTTTCTGCATATGGCTGCCCAGTTCTCCCAGCACCAGTAGTTGAAGTGGCTATGTTTATTCCATTGTATGTCTTTAGCTCCTTTGTCGAATATCAGCTGACTGTAAGAGTGCGGTTTTATTTCTGGATCTTCAATTCTAATCCATTGGTCTTCCGATCTGTTTTTATACCAATACCAGGCTGTTTTTGTTATGATGGCCCTGTAGTAGAGCCTGAAGTCTGGTATTGTGATACCTCCTGCACTGCTTTTTTTGCCTAGAATTTCTTTGGCTATTCTAGGTCTTTTGCTGTTCCATATGAATTTATGGATTGGTTTCTCTATTTCAGTGAAGAATGTGGCTGGGATTTTGATTGGTATTGCATTGAATTTGTATAACAATTTGGGCAATATGGCCATTTTCACTATATTGATTCTGCCTACCCATGAGCATGAGAGGTCTTTCCATCTCCTTGTGTCTTCTTTGCTTTCCCTTATTAGATTTTTATAGTTTTCATTAAATAGGTCCGTCACGTCCTTGGTTAAGTTGATCCCTAGGTCCTTTATTCTTTATTTGGCTACTGTAAATGGAATTGTTTCCATAACTTCCTTTTCTGTTTGTATATTGCTGGTGTACAGAAAAGCTGCTGACTTTTGTGGATTGATTTTGTATCCTGCTACTTTGCCAAATGGTTTATTAGGTGTAGGAGTTTGGGGACTGAGTTTTTTTGGGTCCTTCAGATATAAGATCATGTCGTCTGCGAATAGCGATAACTTGATTGCTTCCTTGCTGATATGGATCCCTTTGCTGTCCTCCTCTTGCCTTATTGCTATGGCTAGGGATTCCAGCACTATGTTGAAAAGAAGTGGGGAGAGTGGGCATCCTTGTCTTGTTCCTGGATTTAGGGGGAATGATTTAAGTTTCTCTCCATTTAATATGATATTAGCAGTTGGTCTGTTGTATATGGCTTTTATTGTTTTGAGGAATGTTCCATCTATTCCTGTTCTCTCCAAAGCTTTTAATAAGTATGGATGTTGTATTTTGTCAAAGGCTTTTTGGACATCGACTGAGATAACAATGTGATTCTTGATTTTAGTTCTGTTTATGTGGTGAATTACGTTGATTGATTTACGGATGTTGAACCATCCTTGTGACTGTGGGATGAAGCCTACTTGGTCATGAGGTATACTTTTCTTGATCAGTTTCTGGATCCTGTGAGCTAATATTTTATTGAGGCGCTTTGTGTCTGTGTTCATTAGTGATATTGGTCTGTAGTTCTCTATTTTTGTTGGGTCTTTGCCTGGTTTGGGAATGAGTATGATATTAGCTTCATAGAATGAATTTGGGATTTCTCCCTCTGTGTCTATTTCGTGGAAGAGTTCGAAGAGTATTGGTATTAGCTCCTCACTAAAGGTTTTATAGAATTCGTTGGTGAATCCATCTGGGCCTGGGCTTTTCTTTGTTGGGAGGCTCTTGATTACCCCCTGTATCTCGCTGTAAGTTATTGGTTTATTTAGTTGATTTATTTCTCCTTGGTTCAGTCTGGTCAGTTTATACTTCTCTAAGAATTGATCCATTTCTGTAAAATTATTTACTTCTCTAAATTAACAGATGGGGTTAGTTTATCTCATTTTAAAGATCTCCTACCAGTCAAAGGTGACCCAAATGGGTGTAACCTTACTGTTTTATTTCATAGCCAGAAAAAAAAAAGGCAACTGTCTCTCCTGTGATCTCTTTTGTTAAAACCAGTTATAATTTGTTTAAAAGCATCCTTGATATACAGATTCTAGATGGATTTCCAGCCTAATCTCTCTAAGGACATCTCTCTTACCTGGAAAGAGTTGTACAAGAAGAACGAGGCCGGTAACAATGAAGGAAGAGATTCTCATGGCTCCAGATACCCGTGAGGAGATGACAAAGCTGGTGAAGTGGTCGAGTCCCTGCTTTCTTATAAAGAGACATTGACTGCTTGGAATTGGCCAAGCCGGAAATCCTGCTTTGATTTGTAATGTTCACTGAGAGGTCACTGTTTTCCATGCTCCAAGGAATAGTGTGTGGGCTAGCAGGGCAGAGGTTAAATAAATAGCGTTTATGATAGTGCAAGGCCGAGAAGAACGCTGCCTTCCAGCCTGGAATATGCTATTCTGTGTCTCTGCTTAGACTTCTCCCCTTTTTTTCTTGAAGTGCATTTCAAGAACCATTGCTTCAATATGGCCTTTTTCTTTCTACCTCCAGATTTTTACACATGGCTTCCACTCCTTAGAGTTTCATTCGGTATTTGTTAATTATTGCCTAGCATGATCACTTAATTATTGCAATACGTAAAGACTAATTTCCTCAAATAAATACTGAATTCCATAGAGACAAGCAATTTGCCTCCCATAATTTTTCCCCCATTTATTTATACGCCTGTGCTTTGCAACAGGAGATGCTACTTGATTTACTGTTGAAAGGTGTCTCTAGAAACACACGACCTGTTCTATCACTGAAGGAAAATCATTATGTGTTCAAAGTTCATGCAAAGCTAAGATATTTTCTGGATAACATTATAAGCCAACATTTTCCTATATTAGAGGCAGCTAATTGGAAGTTTCTTTAATTATGATCAGGCAGATTTCAGCAATAGCATTTTCCTCTGGATACTTTTGTGGTTGAGTTGGACATAAGCACTGTATTTTGAATTTTTCAAGAAGTCTTCTGGAAAGCCATTTCCTAAAACTCGGCACAGGAGCATTTCCTTCACTTCCCTCTTGGAAAGACAAAGCCAAATCACAATCGCAGCACATATTTCCTAAGACATTTTGTTCCCATTCTTTTAATTTTATTTTCATTGTTGTTGTTTTTTAATTAGAAGTTTATTTATGAGTACATTGTATCTTGATTGATGTCACCCCTCTCTTCATTGTCCCCTATCCAGCCCCATCTCACCCTTCCATTCAATTTTCCTAGTTTCATAGGGTGTGCATTGAATATCATGGCTGAATTCTCCCTGCTTCTTCTCTTCATTTGTTTACCCGCTCCTTGGCCTCCCCATGCACGTATCTGAACAACCAGCTTCCTGGTATTGAATTTGTTAGAATAGAAGTTAGTTGTTCAGAAGGGTTATGCCATTTGACTTCTATCCTGGATACACCATACTTCAATTCATAGGCTGGTATCCATGTGCATACGACCTTGTATATGTTTACACAAATATTCATCAGTTGGATCTAACTTCCACATAAGAGTCTCATAGACTTTTCTACTTGGGCTGGCTCTGAACCATGATCCTCAGATCTTTGCCTCCTGAATGACTGGGATTACAGGTGTGATCTACCACACCAGAGACCATGCTTCCTTGATCCATTCATCCCCTGAAGGGCATCTCAGCTGTTTACATACCTTTCAATATACTGTGAATAGTGCAGCAATGAACATGGTTGTGCAAGTGGATTTCCTGTATCCTGAATTTTAATCTTTGGGATAAATGGTGAATTTAGGGTATATCTCTTAGATTTTTTAAGGAATCTCGAAATGGCTTTACACACTGTTGAAACTAAAAGAGATGAATTTTCAAGTAATGAGAAATTTGTATATATTCTCGTGTGTGTGTGTGTGCGTGTGTATAAAACTGAGTATCTCTGGGAGCTTCATAGGAAAGAAGAGGGCATTAGATGGGAAAGACTTAGAAGGAGAAGAGGGAGGAAAGAAAGAGTCAGGAAGGAAGGGCCAGTGTGTGATGAGATGAACATCCACAGGAGGAACTGCTCCATCTGTATCCCTCTGACTCTAGATGTGGCAGGAGGTAAGACAGTACTACAACACAACCATGACCTTCACATCTGAATGATTCTGAGACACACACAGGAGATGCCTATACGAGAATCTTTAATAAGAATAATTTTTAAGAAACAACAACAACAAACCAAGCAGCATAATAGTTAGAATGAGTAGAAGATATCTCAGCTTCACGATGCTCCTCAGCTATCAGCTTATCCTTTCTGTGGAGACCTGGACACGACAAACATCCAGCAAGTAATTTCACAGCTATGAACACCTATGATCAGGTACTCACTTCCCTGAGGTACATAGATGAAAGGAATAGTCTATGTTGCATGAGAGTTACATCTTAGATATGTCTTGAAAAGCAGTTGATCCCCTATAAATACTTCTGATAATAGACTCAACAGGTGAATCAGACACCAGCAGTGAATTCCACAAGAATAATCTAAACAGCCGATGAAAAACTGAAGATGAAAATCGAGAGTGATGATGGTACCCCCAGGGTACATACCCTGAGTCCCTCCTTTCTCTTGTTTACCATCAGACATTTTATTAACTGCCATCCTGCACTCTAGAAGCATGGCAAATTACTTGTAGAAATGTGGAATAACAAAGCTACTATGTCAGGACACAAGAGACAGGACCATGTCTCCATGATGCATGGTGAAATCTCCACTGGACACCAGATCTGCGATGCCTTGACTGTCGACTTCCCTGTGTACAAAACTAGGATAAATAAAATGGTAGTTCATGCTTTTTTGTTTTACTTCCCAAAAGAGATTAAGATTCAATCCTATCTGAGAAATAATTGTTTTCCAAAGTGAAATAGCAAGAGATGAATTGGGCTGGGCAGTGTTGTCTGAAACCTATCATCCTAGCTGAGATCTGAGGGTCACAGTTCAAAGCCAGCCCAGTAAGGAAAGTCTGTGAGACTCTAATCTCCATGTAACCAACAGAAAAAACAACACAAAACAAAAACAAAACCAGAAGTGGCACTGTGGCTCAAGTGGTAGAGCACTAGCCTTCAGCTAAAGAGCTCAGGGAGAGTGCCCAGGCCCAGAATTCAAACCCCATGACCCTGTCTCCCAAAATACCAAAACAAATGAATTGGGACACATAAAAGATAAATGATCTTAAAACTGAGAGATCAAGTTTGAGTTCTCAGACTGACCATGTTTACCTTTATTTTGAGAAGTGACAACGTATTCCTTCAAATAGCAATGGTAACACAATCATTTGTTTACATTCAGTGACAAGTATTTTAAATTGCTACCTAGCTATTTTCTTTAAATGGAAGAGGAGAAAGGTAAAAGCAGTGTGACAGACATTAACTGAGTGCATGGGGTTGTTCATTAGATATGCTACGAATGCTGGAATCAATAAATGGCCATATATTACTGTAGGAGAAATCAAGTGGATTAAAGGAATTTTCTGTGTCCTGCAACATTTTAACTCCAGTAACATAGAGGTGATTCCACTGCTGTCTCTCTGTCTTATTCTATAAGAACTGGTACATGCAAAAAATACAGAGAAAATGACAGTAGTATGCACATCATTCTTTGGCTGCTCACTATACGTCTAAGTAAGTAGCAACCTCCTTGGTCTCAATGTCTTTCAATAGAAATGGAGATAATAATACCTACCCTCATAGACAACCTGGAGACATACGAGAAAAATATTACAAAAGAATAAATTATAAAATGCTCTACAAGGGGCTGGGGATATAGCCTAGTGGCAAAGTGCTTGCCTCATACACATGATGCCCAGGGTTCGATTCCCCACCACCACATATACAGAAAACAGCCAGAAGTGGCGCTGTGGCTCAAGTGGCAGAGTTCTAGCCTTGAGCAAAAAGACACCAGGGACAGTGCTCAGGCCCCGAGTCCAAGGCCCAGGACTGGCAATAAATAAATAAACAAACAAACAAATAAATAAATAAAATAAAATGCTCTACAAATATACAGCAGTCTCTTACTGAATTGCCATTAGGTATATGCTCATGTCTTGATTTTTGAAGAGATCATTATAAAACCAAAAATAGACAAAGAAACAAACACAAGCATAGAATGAAATGAGGTCAATCCAGAAACTCGATGTGTGATCTGAGAAGCAGATCTCTTGTCTTCTCTGTTCTTCCTTGGAGATCTGTCCAACCCCAGCTTTTGGGCCAGAAAAGGAACAGCCCGATGAGTCAGATCCTCCGTCGGCAACAGAAAATGTTCAACTTGCAATTTCCAGCCACTGTCTCGTCCTTCATGCACGACTTTCTGCATTTACCTCGACTGAGTCTGCAAGTCTCACACACAGCGAACTCACCTGGGCAAAGAAGAAGAGGCTAAGATACCTTTGCAGGCATTCTGTTGGGGAGGGGGAATGTGTGGAAATCCAAAAGAACTGAGAGGGCTTGGATGTGCAAGTAGGTTCAAGAACCAATCCAAATTTTTCTTCTCTGTTTTGGATTAGCATATGTTGATTGTACAAAGTACTTCATACACATGTATGAAACTAGAATAACAAAACCCATTAAATTATTACATTTACTTTAGTGGGTGGTGAGGGGAGAAAATAATAGGAGGGTTGAATTTGATCTAATAATATTATATACATGCATGGAAATAGCATAGTAGTGCAGAGTTGTTGTTGTTTTTGTTTTTTTTTTGCCTTGTTTTTGCAGTATACATTTGGGTAGAATTATAAGCAAGAGTAGTCCCAATTTCTGCTCTCTATTTCGTTCTTGCATAGGCCAAAAACCTATGTGTCAGGTAGACAAACTACAGGACTACAAAAATACCTACTAGACATGACGGGATGCTTGCTAGACAAAAATAAGAGGGATATCATGTAACATTGACAAGATTCTTGGAAATATCATTAAGAATTTTAGACTCAATTCCTGTTTGGACCTAGTAATAAGCAAATTCTCAGTAAATTGTTTATCGCAACTTGCTTATTTGTCCCAAGGACATTCTATAAATATTCTTCTACATTTTTTAATTTGTTTAATGGTCAAAATAAGTGGCATATGACATTCAGGTTATAACAGCACCTACCTGTAAGGGTAGGTGCACATACAGATACAAGAGTACCTGAAACACTGATGGAAATTTTTTAGGAGCATTTGTAATATTTCCAAGAAGATTTGCAGTTACCCAAGAATATTTGCTTCCATTCTGTCTACAAAGTGCTCTCCTCCTGTAAAAGAGATCTCCATAAAGTAAAGTTTGTGGCTGACGCCTGTAATCCCAGCTACTCTGGAGGCTGAGATCTGAGGACCAACCAGAGGAAGGAAGTATGTGAGGCTCTTATCTCCAATTAATCACTGAAAAAGCCAGAAGTGGAGCTGTGGCTCAAGTGGTAGAGTACTATCCTTGAACAACAACAAAATAAAAGGAGCCCAGGGACAGCACCCAGGCACAAAGTTCAAACCCCAAGACTGGCAAAAAAGCGGGGCGGGGGGGCTGTAGCTACTTATTATGAATCGTTTCAATGTCATAATGAGTTCTCCTTGAACTATCTTAATGCCTTCAGAGGATTCTGTGTGAACCAGAGGCAAGCAGCCCTGATGGGCAGCATCAGATTGAGGTTGTGAGAATTAGCTATGCTCGCGTGTCCTGTGGCCACTCTGATTAGCTGGCACACAAGAAGCCTGAAGCTGTGTGCTGTAATAGAATGGGGAAAGCCAATGGAGTCCAGTCCCGATGGCCAGGATGATGTTCCCACAGCAAAGATGTTCCTATGTAAATGGAAAAATCCAAATACAATTCCGTCAGCGAGGGGTAGAGAGGATGGGCGTTAGTGGGCTGTGTTTCAGTCCATTTTGTTTCCACTACTGCTTTCTGTCTTTGCCTCATAAACATACATAGCGTGGGCAGAGTTCCCAAAAAGAACATAAATTTAACCAATGGAACTCACCTTTTGGAAATGACTGGGAATACTCAAGGCCGGCCTCACATCTGAAAATTCAGAGCACAGCTTATTTTAGGAAAGAATACCAATCCAAGGAAATGGCCTATGAACATTATTACAGGCTGCATATGACAATTCCTCAGTCTTAACTCTGTTTCTCAAGGTCAGCTCCCTTGGCAATTTGTAAGATCAAGTTACAAACAAAATGAAGGGAAAAAAATACCACATACAGTCATTGTCTCTTAGAAAATGTCACTCCAGGTCTGAGGAATTCTCAGAAACACTGTGTCTGGCTGACCAGTACCGCTAATTTTAGGGTGATGAATAGAAGAACCATGGGCACTATGACATGACCCCATCAGAGCTCCATCCATTCTCATTTACCTGATGGCATCTGAGTCAAGATGAAGAACAGAGCAAGAATTAGACAACATATTGTCCTACTTGGGACCATATTTGAAGGGAGACTGTTGAAAACAGATGCAACATTTGTTTAGAAGAACACAAGAGGCTCATTTATATTAGAGAGTAATGTGGTATGCTCTTGGTCAGTGGAGTGAATTGATAAAACATTATGACACGCTCAATCTCCCATGATCAAGGGCTGCTATCACAGATAATAACCTTGGTATCCATAAAGGCTTGTATTCTGGAGTGTTTGTCTGGCAGTCTTCTCCCATGAAGACTGGTCTAGGAATGGGAGAACTCAGGGGGAATGTACGGTTCTGCACAATCATTTAGGTGGAGGAGCTACTTCCTGTGATCTTTTCCAGCTTCAGTTTTGTAGGGGAGAAAACAAGGACCACTGTGGGTGTACATCTAGTGTTATTCTTACGTAAAAAATAGTATGCAGGTTGTGGAAGGCCCTGCAAGGACTCAGCAGATGTGAACGCTGACCTTGCTCACTTTTTTCTTATCATTATAAATATTTCAGGGGAAATAAAGGAGGAACAGTCAGTGTGCCACATTGTCTCTGAATTTCTATGTGTGTGAGATACAATGTCACAGACAAGTTACAATTACAGCATCCTTTTGCAAAATGTAGCTAGGAAGTTAGAGAGACTTACCCAATGGAGGACTTTGGAGAGATGGCTGAAAATGTTCAAGTCTCAGTTTTCTTTATCCTTAAACCGAAGATATAATATTGGGCATCTGCCTAGCCGTGCACTTGAGTTGGTTAACTTGTAATAATATTCATAAGGTGAAAACTCAGTGGAGTGCCTGGCTGCTGTCACTGCTATGACACCCACCAGTCTCTATTCTTTTGTCCAACTTTTCTGTAAATGTTTCCAAGTTCATTAATTCATAATGAGCCCCTCCTTCCTAAAACAGAGATTTGTGCTGATATTTTTTGTGAATTTCCCCCTGTCGTTTGCAAACATTTCAGCTTCAGAAGTTAATACATGTGTTCTTGGAGAATGAAGGAATTGAAATGAAGGATTTGAGTCTTTACATTTATTGTTTTTAAGCAGCTGGGATCAGGGCCAGCTTCCTGGGCCTGTGGCAGACGTGCACAGTCACTCGCCCACCCTCCAGTGAGCTCAGATATCTTTAGTGAATGTACTGGAATGCTTAATCATTTTATTTGGAGCATGAGCTTCATGGTGAGTGTTGGTTGAGACAATGCAGGTCACACAGAGCATGGCGTTTGTGATTCTGTACCCTGGGTGTCTCAGATAAGGCACCGCGGTGACCAGTGGCAGGCTGCCTGCCAGGAGCAGATGTCCCCTCAACTCCAGATTCACTGCCTCGTGCGTCCCAGACAGCAGCAGCTGCCGTCCTGCCCATTTCCCTGTCACAAGGGAGGGACGATGGCTTGCTCAAGCCTTGGCCTGGGCCTCAGGTCCCGCGGCTGGCTGGAAGAACAAGGGCACTGAACGGGCCACAGTGAATGTATACTTGGGCATCCCTGAAGGGCACCACAGGGTCTTCAGTTGCCTCCCGAAGGTCTCTGTATCCTAGGGAGTGGGACAGTGAGTAACAACAACAACAACAACAACAAAGACCAGGTCAAAAGGTAGAAGACAATTTCAGCCATTTGATGACAGCCTTTTCCTCTCATATTGCATGTTTCTGAGATGAAGGTTCATCTGTGGACTTGCAAGGCCTGCCTGCTCACAAGGAGTCACAGGCCTCTTTGCAACGTTCCTGGGTCCATGTGGCCCGGGGTTGGGCCCTTATGGTGTTTATTTCTTCAGCTCCCTGCTCCCTGGCTCGGGACTCAAGTATTCCCATCTCTGTACTAAGTGTATTCCGACTTGAATAGGCGCATGTCCAGTGATTTAGAGCCGGCTTTGAGTTTACAGGAGAAGCTGCTTGAAAACAGGAACTAACGTGGAATTTCCATTGACTTAACCTTCATGCTTCCCACCACATGACTTCCTTGGGTTTGTAACTTAAAACTTCCAGCAAATTAGACTCGCCGTTCACAAAAACAAAAAAATAAGATATTAAGAAAAATTAAGATGAGAGAATGTGTAAGGAAAGATGTCTCAAAATTGACATGTTTTAGGAATCTCTTTTTAAGTGAGAATCAAGAGTACTTGTACTTTCATGTCTAATCTATAGAAGAAGTATGAGAGCCATTTCTATTGCTCTGTCTACTTATTTCTAGGATTTTTATCGGTGATACAATTATATTAAATTTGACAGGAAATGTCCAGATATGCACTCTGGTTATCAAAATCACTTGAGAGAATGCATATGCAACTTTTCATGTGCACAGCCAGGTTCTACCTCGACACATCACCTAGTCTCTTCCTTTTTTTCTTTCCTTTCTCTTTCAAATAATTCACTTAAGTTACAGAAATACTTTATTTGCATAATTATTAGTGTATGTAATATGCTCTCCTATTTAATATGCCCTATTCTGAAGAAAATCTACAACGCTCAATTTCAAATCTTTTTTTTTAATATTTCAACAAATATCTATTGTACTGTGAAGGATCATAAAAGGATATTTATTTCTTTATTCAGGCAATATTGATGTCATCAGTGTGAAGGGAAGAACCAGGTTGATGGTCTCAGATCACACGTGAAAACCTCGTTCGGAGGAAGAGCAGTTTGTTGTGTGTTAGGACTTGCATTTATTTATTTATGTGACTGCATTTTAACAGTTGCGGTGAGGGTATTCCCATCGATAGGAGGAGTAGCAAGGAAGAGGAAAGCTGACCTCTCCATTTCCCATTTTCCAAGAGAAGCACATCATATGCTTTGTCTCATAAAGGAGGGATTCAAGTGGATAGTGTGAACCTCTGTACCTGATCTAGCTCAGATGAAGAACAGAGCTCAGAGGGGCCGAGGGGACTGTGATGTCAGAGTGCTTTTTCTCCCTGGTTTTCCTTAGGGTTTCTAAGGATGTGCAAGATCCACGCGAATGTAATTGTTGAAGAACACACAATGTGCACTCCAAATATTACCAAATAGGCCCAAAGCAGAAAACTGTCTAGGATGGAATCTCATGACAGGCGTTTCCCTTTGGGGTAGCACACAGCAAAGTCCAGAGGCTGTAACCATGAAGTGTGTGTTTTGGGGAAGCATTTGTTACACGCCCACTGCTCACAAGAATCCACTGTGTTCGTAGGAGAGGTATAGAAAGGAACAACGCCACGTGCCTCTGATCATAGAAAATAATATATGCATCAAAATGAACTCCAGGCAACAAAAACAAGAGGGTTTTTCTCTTTTTCGCTCTTTTTGTTTTCTTTGCTTTTTGTTCTGTTGGTTCATTTACCTGTCTTTAGGAGGGGAAGGAGGGGGCACAGAAATGGAGGGACAAAGGGTGGACAAATGCAGCAGTGGCCCTCACTGGACACTATGTTGAAAATGATGTGTACAGCTTGTGGGTGGGGATGGGAAGGAAAAACCAGGAGAGAGCAAGGGAAGGGGTGACATTGTCCAAAAAGAAATGCACTCTCTACCTGACTTATGTAACAGTAACCTCTTTATAATAGCAATAAAACTTAAAAAAACGATTGACTGCCATTCTGACTCCATTGGGCCACGAGGCACTCAGCCTTCTCAGAAGGACTGCAGTGTTTGTAATTACAGGAAACACACACAAACACACACACACACACACACACACACACACACACATACGGCCCCACCAGGAGCACAGTTGAGACGGCCCCAAACAATCACAGCTAGATATTTACTTATTGATTAGTATTCCTCGCAGAGTACATACACACCCAGACATGGGTCTCTACACCATGCTGTTCCCCATGCCCGTCTTCCTACTTGGCAGATTTCCAGAGTCAGAAAATTAAATTGTCAGCAGGCGCCCATTGAGGATTCTGGGCTTTGCATGGCAGAACTTGGAAACACGCTCACGTGTGACAAGCTTCACTGATCAACATGCCATTCATGTTACAAACACAAGATCACTCGTCTGGAGAAAGGCATAAATGTGGGTGTCACTGGCCTCACCCCAGGGGTATGGTGCCGACATCCCGCACACGCATCTCTGGCCATGAAGACTTTCCCCTTCCTCTTTTTTTTTTTTTTCCTTTTCTTTTTCTTTTTTCTCTTTTTTTTCTTTTTTTTTTTTTGCCAGTCCTGAGCCTTGGACTCAGGGACTGAGCACTGTCCCTGGCTTCTTCTTTTGCTCAAGGCTAGCACTCTGCCACTTGAGCCACAGTGCCACTTCTGGTCGTTTTCTACATATGTGATGCTCGGGAATCGAACCCAGGGCTTCATGTATACAAGGCAAGCACTCCTGCCACTAGGCCAAATCCCCAACTCTTTCCTCTTACTCTTAGCTGTGCTCCTGTTTCTGGCCCCAGGGAAACGGGGGTCTTCACGGCGAAGGCGATGGGGGGGGGGGGGCGCTTGCTTTGCAGGTACTGGGCGCCGTCAAGGCTGGGACGCAGAGGCCCCTCTGCTCTGGTTGTGGCGTGGGGAGCACTTGCTGCAGAAGGCAGTGCCCTCCGGTGAATCTCCCATCCACCCTGCTGTCGCCCACTGCAACCCAGGAAAGCTTGTCACCAGCATGCATGGATGTAAGGATGCCGGCGAGAAGCCCTTCGGCTCCGGTTTTCATGCTTACTAACAAACCAGGTGAACAAAGTAAAGTCAAGGGAAAATCTAGCGGTAAATCAAGGGGAAAATGAGAAAATCTGTAGCACATAATATGAAGGAAATAGGGAGAGAGGTGGGGAGGAAGGGAGGGAGGGAAAGAGGGAGGGAGGGAGGGAGGGGAAGAGGAAGGGAGGGAGGGAGGGAGGGAGGGAGGGAGAGAGAGAAAGACAGAGAGAGAGAGACAGAGAGAGGGGGGGTGGTCTGGAGGAGTCATGTCCCCCACAGACAATGGAGAAATGGCACGATGTACCTTGTCACCTTTCAATCCTATCCCATAAAGCTGAATACTATAGTAAGAACCCCACATAATGAAATGCGTTTGTTGTCCAGAGCCAGAGCCTTGAAAGAAAAATCTTCCCTATTTCATATTTAATGATTCTCAGAGGAAGAAAATGTGCAGTGCAGGCCTATCTTATAAATATTTTATAGACACAGTACTTGAGAAGGGCTTGGCATCTTCTCGAAGTCCTACAGGTCAGCATAGAGGAGCCCAGGCATAAGTAGCTGAGACAGGGCCCCTGCTGCCTCGGTGCAGGGAGAGGCACAGTGGGAATCAGGATTCCACCTCCTGACACACTCAGGGGCCCCGTCTTTGTCCTTCTCCATGGCAAGGTGCAGTCCAGATCCATGGCAGGTCCCAGGGAGCTGAAAGAAGGGCTTCCAAGACCCCAGGGTAGCCAGATCCTCTCCACTTGCTAGTGCTGTTTCAACCCATGTGCATTGCAGTGAATGTTCACAGGAGCTGCTCACTTCATCTTCCTATGTGGAGAGTCTGTGTTAGAATCTGGGCATCAGGAACTTCAGAATTCTTGACAAATGGACTTTGCTGGCTCTGCTGGCTCTTGTAAGACTGGTCAGAGGACTTTTTTTTTTTTTTTTAGAAATCACTGATACTCAGAACTTATTCAGCACAAGATTATATAATGTTACAAATACAAAAAATGAAACCAAACTTTTTTACCTGACATGAGCACACACGTGCACACACGCACAGTCTCTGCACAGGAGTCTCTCATGTTCCAATAGAAGTCTGTGGGCACAGTAGCTCAGGAAGGCACAGACACTTCCTAGGCTAGATACACCAATGCCAGCTAATGCATAGATCATATGACAGCACTTACCTACCTGGCTATAAGTTTTGCATAGTTGTGAATTAGGTGTTTCACTTGTTGATCTTAGATGCTCTCCTTAGCTTAAAGCAGGCTGCTCTTACAATTGCTACTGATAAAGTGCTAAATCCAGAACTGGAATTCTATCTCAAATAAGGGATAAGTCTTAGGTAGTCAATTCCAACACCACCACCCCCTTCTGATCTGAAGTGTGTGTCTTTTCCAGTTTTTGATGAAATGTGGAGGAGAAATTGGTCCCGGCCTTTGCAAGCAGCCTTTTCAGGATCTACTCCAGTAAACCTTTTCACACAGACGCATGTGCACATGGGAACACACACACACACACACACACACACACACACACACTCCCTCTTTACTCTAGCCTGACTACTTTCCTTAGCTTCAGATCTTGCTCTATGTGAATCCAGGGCAGTTCCTTACTCTAGAGGAGTATACAGGAAGACACTGGTAATTCGCCCAATAGATTTGGATGAAAGGGTATTAGCAGCTATTTCCAGAGAGCTTCATAAATTTTCAAAGAGGAAGCAATTCATCTTTGTCTTTTACCTAATGCCACTTAGAATAAAAACCCTAGAACAGCTTTCCAGAAACCATCGCAGACGCCATATTACCTGCTGTGTGACTACACATGCTTCAGAATGAGCAGACCTCGGCTAACCCCTGAACAACTCCTTCCCTTGTGTAGCCAAGAACGCCTTTTTTGATGAGAAGTGCCTCAAGCTTAACGCAAGATGCAGGAATTATTGCTACAAAAACGAAGAGCTCACAGGCCTCTGCCAGACAGGCCTGAAGTGCTGCCTGACTGTTGGAGAATTAAAGTCTCCAACCAGTGGAAAAATTTAGCCCTGGCACATTTACTCCGATGCCTCATTAGCACACTAATAGGCCCTTGGGAACACATTCCCAGTAAGGAGTTTCTGGTGTTTGCAGGCCAAAGGAAGCCACCTGTTGTTGTGAGAATCTCCTTTTCCCCCCTGCTTAGCAAGTCTCCTTAGGGAGACTTGCTTGACCAGCTGCCTTTAGTGTTAGATTCTCACTATAAACAGGAAAGTCTCCTCACTGTTATTTCACAAGTATTTGGAGAAGTCAAGATTGATGATATCTAGCCTTAAGGAGATAGTAGCTAGGAGATAATTATAGTTCTACCTCAGTTGTATACAGTTCCTTGTTTTGATATCAACAATCTTTGTAGTCACTACCTCCTGTAATTAGAAAGGCATTTGTACCAAGTTCCTGCCCTCACAGTAGGAAATTTCCTCCATTTTGGTATTTGAGACAAATGTCATGCTGTATTGATCTTTTACCCTGTAATTGTAAAATTGGTTTTTAACCCTATATAAACCCTGGCCCTCTTGGAATAAAGTATGCATTGGTTCACTCGCCTTGCATCCCCCGTGTCCTGATTACGACTGCAGTTACCCAGGTTCAACACCTGACCATTGAGACCTGTGGGCGGGGCGACTATGAGTGACTGCAAACACGAGGGCGGGACCTGAGAAGTCCAACCACTTCGCTTCTTTTCATGCTGGCACTTGCCGGTGAATAGATACTTCAATAAAGATAAATAATTTGTTCTGGCCAGTGTCGAGGGCTTCTTGGTTTATTTTATTTATTATTATTATAGTTTGGTTGATCATGGTGCTTGAACTCTGGGCCTGGGCACTGTGGCTGAGCTCTTAGGTCAAGGCGAGTGCTGTGCCACTTGAGCTACAGCATCACTTCCAGTTTTCTCATAGTTGATTGGAGAAAAGTATTTCTGGTCTTTCCTACCTGGGCTGGATTTGAACCACAGTCCTTAGATATCAGCCTCCTGATTAACTACGACTACAAGCATGAGCCACTGGTGCCTTGCTTGGTTTATTCTTAAA
Source organism: Perognathus longimembris pacificus (assembly GCF_023159225.1). Classification (NCBI taxonomy): domain Eukaryota; kingdom Metazoa; phylum Chordata; class Mammalia; order Rodentia; family Heteromyidae; genus Perognathus; species Perognathus longimembris. Next base: position 1,052,061 of record NW_025961413.1, read on the forward strand.
AATAATTTTGTGGGAAGGCAATTTTCATAAATCCGTTTTACATTTCTCTTAAAAATAAAATAGCAAAGATTATTCACAGACCAGTAGCTTCATCTCAGGCAGTTGACTCTGACCAAATTACTGAGATGAAAAAGAAAGGTACAGACAGATGACAGACAGGCAGATAAGGAGGAGGAGGAGGAGGAGGAGGAGGAGGAGGAGGAGGAGGAGGAGGAGGAGGAGGAGGAGGAGGAGGAGGAGGAGGAGGAGGAGGAGGAGGAAGAATAGTGGAAGGAGGGAAGAAGAGAGGTAAAGAACAAGGAAGGGAAGGAAGGACATAAGGAGAAGGAGAAGAGAGGGAAAGAAGAAGGAAGAGAGTAGGGAAGAAGGAATGAAAGGAATAAAAGAAAATAAATGGGTAAGTAGAGCTAGGCAGTGGTAGCTTAGTCTGTTATCCTAGCTACTCAGGGCTGAGAACTGAAGGTCATGGTTTGAAGCCAGTCTGGGTAGGAAAGTCTATGGGACTTACCTCCAACAAACAATTCAGAAAAGGCTGGAAACGGCACTGTGGCTCAAATGGTAGAGCACTAGCCTTGAGCAAAAGAAGCTCAGGGACAGTGCCCAGGCCCTGAATTCAAGAGAGGCAAACCTCAGAAAGGTGGCTCATGCCTGTAATTCTAGCTACTTGGGATGCTGAGATCTGTAGATCACAGTTCAAAGCCAGCCTAGATAGGAAAGTTTGTGAGACTCTCCAATTAACCAGCAGAAAACCAGAAGTGGAGATGTGGTTCAAAGTGGTATATCACTAGCTTTGAGCAAAAAGAGTTCACGGGGGCTGAGAATGTGGCTAAGTGGTAGAGTGCTAGCCTAGCATGCATGAAGCCCGGAGTTGGATTCCTCAGCACCACATAAAACAGGAAAAGCCAGAAGTGGTGCTGTGGTTCAAGTGATAGAGTGCCAGCCTTGAGACAAAGAAGCTCAGGAACAGTGCCCAGGCCTTCTGTTCAAGCCCCAGGTCTGGTAAAATAGAACAATTACTATGATATTTATTCTGTTAACAAAATTGTAAGGGGATACACATGGCCATTGTGTAGTTGATGCCTAGACCTACTCAACTTGTATAACTGAAATTTTCTATCTGTCTTTCAAATCCTTCCCTCCCAGGATCCTGTAACCATTCCCATTGCTATTTCCTTAATACTTCAGGCTCTTTCTTGAAATTTCTTGTAGGAGTGGGATTGTGCAATTTCATTTTCAGATATCTCAATACCTAATGAGGAGATATTGAAAAGGCAAAGGTGTGACAGAAGTCAGGTAACATTTTTATGACTGTATCCACAACCATGGGTTGGAGAGCACACCCTTGAGCTGATGAAACAGTTGATTCAGTTTGCTGTATTGCCACCTCTATGTGACCTTAGCAAGATTCTTTAAGAGGTTGTGCCTGTTTTGATCTAAAATCATTTGGCCACTAAAGTGCCTTCTTATCATTAAATAATTACCATTATAATTGTACACGAGATGTTGTTACAAGAGTATGTCAATACCACAGTCGTCTCTTCTGAGTAAATCTGAGAAATAAGTTGAGACATGACTTACATTCATTTAGGAAAAGACAACCATGTCAGTGCAGAGCCCAAAGTGTGCATAGATTAGACAAGATCTAAAAAGTGACGGCGTAGAAAGCCACTTTAGAGATGAACAAAGGAGGAAATCTATGTTCCATGATCACAGAAGCTATTTTGAGAGCTATGGTCATTTCTGCCATTCGCACATAAGAATTTTTATCAATTCTTACCAAGATCCGGGTGAAACAGACATCTAAGCATTTAAATTAGGAGCCTATGGGAAAAGTCAGATTCTTAAAATGCTTCCTGCATTCTTTGCCCCATTGACGTTGCATTCTACTGTTGATAATTTGCGCAAATTTCCCCTGCTCCCAATTTCTTTTTGTCCTTATTTTTTTTTCAGCCCTGGGGCTTGGACTCAGGGCCTGAGCACTGTCCCTGGCTTCTTTTTGCTCAAGGCTAGCACTCTGGCACTTGAGACACAGCGCCTCTTCTGGCCTTTTCTATATGTGTGGTGCTGAGAATTCGAACACAGGGCTTTGTGTATATGAGTCAAGCACTCTTGCTCTCTATTAATCTTTTATAACGCGGCCCCTGCTTTCATGTTCTCTTCCCAGACGTTGTCCACACATATTGCTCATGTCCCACTGGGATCTGCTCTGTGTTTCCATTCATAAACCAGAGTTAACAGCTCCTTGGTGGCTCTTTTCAGGGCAGTGGAGTGCTACTTTGTATTCTGGGCCTCCAGCCTCCTGGGAAGGCTTCTACACATCCGTTTTTCTACTAGTCCCCTTTTTCCTATTCATGGAGTTCTTGTTTTTTTTAATTGGCTGCTTTTCAGGGTTTTTGTTTATTTTTCTTTAGGTATGTAACAGCAAGACAAACTAAAATGAAAATGTAATCTTGTAGTGCCTATTTTGGATGGTGACTCATGGAGTTCTTGCACCCCTGTTATGTGGCGGATTCCCCGCCCGCCTCTTACTCTTGGCTTCCTGGGTTCTAAAGGAGATGGAAGGTACCTGTGTATTGGGGTGTGCAGGGACCCCCGAGGTATGATGCTCAGAGTTGAATCCTGCACCCAGAGAGGGCCCCTCACAAGCCACTTCTGAGCTCATGTCACCCACTTACCTTTTGGTATTAAGGTCACAAAGAAGAGAAGAACAGAAAGCAGTGGGGGAGCCTCATGGTTGAGGGCCCAAAGGCAGTGGCCAGTGACCCTCAATGGGCTCCTGGTCTTTTATTCCCCGAGCGGGGGGGGGGGGGAGGGGGCTGCACCTCCTCTGAGGCAGTGAAACTTCACTCACAGAAAGGCAGAGCCGCCTCTGCTGGAATGCTTCTGAGCTCTGGAGCCCTGAAACTCGGTGAGCAATTAGTCTAATTATAGGCAAGCAGTGGTACTCATTTCCTCTTTCTTTGCAGTATGGATTTCACCAAGGGTTAGGACCTGTGGCCACTTTTCCTTGTTGTAAAACTCATAAGCGTAATTTCTTATTTATGTTTTCTTTCCCATTACATGTTGTAATGAAAGTATTATAATTCAGTGCACACATACATTGTGTAAGGAATGATAAAGTCAGGGTAATCAGGGTCTGTCTTCGGAAGGTTTCATTTTTTTATAGGATTTTTTATTTTTTTGGTGTGTAGAGGGGTTGGTGCTGGTCCTGGGGCTTGAACTCAGGACCTGAGCACTATCCCTAAGCTTTTGTGCTTAATTAAGGCTAGCACTCTACCACTCAAGCCACAGCTCCACTTCCAGCATTGTGGTAATTTATTAGCTATAGGAGGCTCACGGACTTTTCTGCCGAGGCTGGCTTTGAACCACAATCCTTGGATCTCAGCCTCCTGTACAGCTAGGATTATACAAGTGAGCTACTGGGCAGCTGGCAATCTTCCAGGATTTTTTTTTTGTTGTTGTTGTTGTTTTGGCAGTCCTGGGCCTCGGACTCACTGTCCCTGGCTTCTTTTTGCTCAATGCCACTCTGCCACTTGAGCCACAGTGCCACTTCTGGCTTTTTTTCTATATATTTGGTGCTGGGGAATCAAACCAAGGGCTTCATGTATACGAGGCAAGAATTCTTGCCACTATGCCATATTCCCAGCCCCACTCTTCCAGTTTTGTGAGATGTGTAATGAATTGTTGTTTACTACAAGTACTCTTTTGTGATTTATAACGTTAGAAATACTTTTCTCCTTATGTGCATTTGGTTGTTGTTATTGGTTTGTTGGTCTTAGAGAATGAACTCTGGGCCTGGGCACTGTCCCTCAGCTTTCCAGCTTAAGCAAGGGTCTCATTCTTCCCTTGATCCACAGCATTTCTTCTGGTTTCTGGTGGTTAATTGGAGAGAAGAGTCTCTGGGACTTTCCTGCCTTTGGACCAGGATCCTCGGATCTCAGCCTCCTGAGTAGCTAGGATTACAGGTGTGACCTGCAGACTGCTCACACTCTTCCTAGCCTCTAGTGACCACTACTGCACACGAATTCTGTGATTAACTTTTTTAGCTTTCACCAGTGAGTGGGGACATAACCACATTCATCTTTCCATACCTAATTCCTTTCACTTGACATGTTCTCAAGTCCTGTCTATGCTCTCTCAAAGAAGAACATGGTTCAGAAAACTTTACAAGGCACCATGGGAAAAGAGTTGTCAGTTTGCTACAGTATCTAGCTAATTCATTAAAGGCAACTAACCTAGGGGGTGAACTCATGTAGTATTGTTTCCTTGTGATTGGTTTGTTTAACTGAATGGTATAGTCTCCAGTTCCATTCATATTCTTGAGAAACAATGAGAGGATTCATATTCCACTATTGCTGAATAAATGAAGTAAGCCACAGAGCTTCCAGAAAGGCTCAGTCCTACTGATTGCGGTCCCCTGAGATTCATGCGAAACTTCTGGTTTTGGTGGTACTTGGATTTGACCTCAGTGCCCTACACTTGATAGACAAGTGCTCCTACCACACATACGACATTTACTTTTTTTTGCCTTACTTTTCAGCTAAATCTTTAAGTTCAGACTGGCCTTCAGATGTGATCTTCCTATCTATGCCTTCTCTGTAGTTGGGAATATGGATACATATTAATATGCCAAGCTTATTTTTTGAAATGGAATCTTATTCACTTTTTGTAGAGAGAGGGAAAAGGAGAGGAAAGAGGAGCTGAGCTGGCCTTGAATCCCTTTTGTCCCAATCTCTGCTTCCTAAGTAGCCAGGAGAGGCCTGAGACACCATTCCTGGCCTCGGTGCTAAGCTTCTAACCCTTCAAACTGGCAGAAGACAACTCCTGATTGCTTCAGTGGGCTAAGGTTGTGGCAATTTCTCACAGCAGGTCACAGATAAGCAATGCAGTGGTTTATGAAACCACTGAGGAAATGCTCAGTAATGGGGACTGGCTAAAAATGCTCCAGCCAAGGTCAGACATGGATTTTGATCCGAGCACTGTTGTGTTCAGGGCCCAGATCTGTGGTAATGGCTGACATCTGGTTTTTCATTTGGCCTTGGTCAGAGAGGGAAATCTGGCCATTCTGCATGGGAGAGGGGCATGTCTCCTCCCGGGAGGGGTGGAGGGCTTCCCTGTGGCAAAACCCAACAGGTGTGGTGAAAGAACCCCGCCCTGCCCAGCCTGTTCCCAACAATACCCAGCGGAAGGATGGAATGGGCTGGGAGCCAACCAGCCATGGAGGGTAATACAGGTAACATGAGTTTTTAAAATAGGTTTTGGTTTATCTTTCTTTATTGTTTAGTGAGGAATCAGAAAGAATATCCGTGAGAAAAAGAAAGATGGGGGTGGAGGAGGGAGAAGAAACATTTAAACCAACAAGAGGCTTCAGTGACTCCTGGTGTTGGTGTTCTCCATCCTGGCACGCTTGCCCAGGGGCAGGCAGCAGAATCTGTTTTCTGAACATCATCCCACGTACACCTACGTTTCAATGCAGCATATTCGGCAGGTGCCATTGGGTCACTCACAGATTTCCTTGAGCTTGTCTCTGACTGCACAGAAAGAGGGGCATGGTAACCATTCAGCAGTCTTACTGTATTTTTACCTTTCTATGTGGGGATGGGACAGTGTTTGGAAACAGCTTTGGATGGATACTTGTTGTTAGTTGATTTCTTTCACCAATGCTTTAAAAGCTTGGGATTTTTTCTTGAAAAGAACCCAGCAATGCTGGATGCTTCTAAGAAATAAAAGATGGAGTAGAGTGTCCATCTAAGCAATAGCAGATGGAGTACAGTGTCCATCAGCCCTGCCTGAGTTCTCAGGATACATGTTATTTTGTATTTTTGTTCTGTATTGTTTTTGTTTTTTGCCAGTCCTGGGCCTTAGACTCAGGGCCTGAGCACTGTCCCTGGCTTCTTTTTATTCAAGGCAAGCACTCTGCCACTTGAACCACAGCACCACTTCTGGCCATTTTCTATATATGTGGTGCTTGGGAATCAAACCGAGGGCCTACTGTATATGAAGCAAGCATTGTTTCCATTAGGCCATATTCCCAGCCTGTTACTTTGTATTCATTTCCCTTACATTACCTTCTATTCATTTTCCTTACTCCCATTACATTCTATTCATTTCCCTTACTACCTACCCTCTCCTCAGACAGATGCAAGAGACATTAGTTTTACATAGTATCACTGCTTTTTCATGGAGTAGAATGATTTCAGAGAAGAGAAATACATTTCACTCTTCCTCTCCTCTTATATGTTAGGTCATCATATATCTTTCACATCTGTATTTCTATAATACATCTGTAACAGCTATATTTTTCAAAAGTAGAACTGAAATACAACTTTAAAGGACAATACACTTCAAAGAAATGGGCAGAGAGTGTATTTTCCTGGGGAAGGAAACCATATTCCTCCATATTCAATGTATAAATTTGTTTGTTTTGATACTTGCTATGATCTGCTGTTTCATCCCCCCAGGTAATGTATAATTGTGTGTGTGTGTGCACGTGTGTATGTATGTGTGTGTGTATCTCACAATCTGTTTCAAGCCTCGGAATATGGCAAGAATTCATTAATTCACTGTGGAACAATTGCTACAATACTGGTGATTTCCATCCTACAGCGTATTAGTGAGAAAATTTCCTGTTACTCTGTGTTCCCATGTGTTGTGCTACTTTTCTGTGGCTGAAGGAATTGAGTCCTACAATCAGGGGACTTTGTGAAAATATCCTATCATTACTCATTGCAACAGTTCAGATTGTGTAGAGAGCATTTTTTGTATTGGGAGTTCTTTGGGAGTGAGCCTTGTCCTTTATATATTGCAGAAAAAAACTATCATTTATAGACATCTGCTTTTGAAGCAAAATTGAGTGTCCAACAACAACATAGACTACCTCTTCTCTCCACAGAAGAACTGTGAGTGAGGTCAGGAAGCAAGGGCCCTTAGGTAACACTGTCATCCAGTGACAAGGCCAGGAGCATAGCTTGCGTTCTCAGCTTTATTCTAGTTCCTTCTCTTACAACTGCCCCTGTTCTCTGCACACTCCCAGGCTTTCCTGTGATCTCATTAAGATCCTGTGATCCCCTCCTCTGGCCTTCGCAGTGTCTTCCTGTTCCTGCCGCCCCACACTGGGCTTGCCAGTCATGTTCTTCCTCAGTTCTTCCCACCATGTTTAGTCAGAGTGGCCACTCAGTAAGTGCTCAGGAAGCACACAGGCGAAAAGGGGTGCGCAGAGGCAACTAGGCTGCACTGTGAACAAGAAAAGACCGTCCAGGAGGAGGTTACCAATGTGAGGTGCTCCCCAGCAACCATTTCTGTGCTGGTCATGACAAAGCTGGTTTCTTGTTTTATTGAAATACTTTTACATCATCTTGACAAGTGCGTACCCTTCCCTTCAAAGAACAGAAAGCACAGTTGAGGTGATTCTTAGCATGTTCCCTGAGATTCTAAACGTGAGGCATATTCTTCATGGTGCACAAAGCAGCTAGACACGTGCTCTGGGTATTTCCAGACCAGCAAAAGTCATGTGATGTAACAGATAGAAATGTACTTCTCACATGTGCAAACACACACACATGTGCACACACACTCATTAATCTACAGATAAAATCCACGGACACTCTTAGTGTTCACAAATAATCAACATGATTGTTCCTATAAAGTCTATACCTACAAGACCTTTTCAACTTAGTGTTTTAGTCTTTCAAATCTTGTGTTCCTTCTGGTTTTTCTGTTTTAGTCATGGGATTCTCTTTCATCCCTCCCTCTGTTACTCCTCCCACCATCCCTCCCTCTCTACTTTGTCCGACTCCTCTCTCTTTCTTTTTGTTGTTAGTGTGGCTTGAGCTGCGGTGCTCAAGGCTAGAGCTCTACCACTTTGAGTCACAGCACCTCTTCTGGTTTTCTGATGGCTAATTGGAGATAAGAGTCTCAGAACTCCCTGCTCAGGCTGGGTTAGAACCAAGATCCTCAGATCCCAGCCTCCTGAGTAGCTACATTTACAGGTGTGAGGCACCAGTGCTTGGCTGTCATGTGCTAGTCTCTCTCTTCCTTTTCAAGAGCTCTGTGTTGGAAGTGTGCCGACTTCTACCTGGATTGCATAGCAAAGTGACTAGACACAGGAATCAAAGTCATCATATGGGTTTGGTCCTGATGCACTTGCTTTCTAACATATAGTGCATACTCAACAAATATCTGATAAACGAAACTGGCTTTCCACCTCTATTCTCTGTACACTTCAGTACAGCCTTATTATCTTTAAGTAGTTAAGGCGTTGCCACTTAATAAAGCAATTTATTAATATGATGTGTCATGATCAATGTCACCTCTTTCCAACATTCACTCACATCCCGCTTCTCTCCACAGTCTTTTTCATTTTATTTTATTTTATTTTATTTTATTTTTGCCAGTCCTGGGGCTTGAACTCAGGGCCTGGGCACTGTCCCTGAGCTTCTTTTGCTCAAGGCTAGCACTCTACCACTTGAGCCACAGCGCCACTTCCAGCTTCTTCTGTGTATGTGGTACTGAGGAATCGAACCCAGGGCTTCATGCTTGCCAGACAAGCACTCTAACACTAGGCTGGCCACATTCCCAGCTCAATCTTGCTAATTTTGTAATGTACATTAGATTCACAACTGTATTCTCCCCGCCACCACCCCCCCAGTGCCTCTTTTCTCTATTGCATTTGCAACATCAGACTTGTCCTTAAAGCTGCCCCTTGCTACCCTACCTGAAGTATTATTTACTCGGCCACAGGAGATGGATCACAGCTCCACACATGGAAAGAGAACCTCTGAATTCACAAGGGATAGTCATGCTTTGCATTACATTTTATGTTGTAAACTTTCAGACCTGTCTGTTTTACCCCAAACTTGTACATTAGCACTTGCTAAAAATATAAGAAGGATCTCCTATGCTCTTAAATACCCATGACTTTTCTACTCTTTCCTTAACATGCGAGGTTCTGAATTCTTAGGAAAATATGAGAAGTTATTCCCACTGGTGTGAAGTATTGAATCTGTTCTGGGCATCATCGCCAGGAGCTCCTTCCAGTTATTAGACAAAGTGGGGGCTGTTTCCAATGCTTTCAAATCTCTTTACTCCAGCACCAAAGTCATACTGAGGCTCCAGCATAGGAGCCGCACCAGTACAGACAGGCAGAGAGGCCCAGCGAAGGGCATTTCCAGGCCAGACTCCTATCATCTGGAAGCTCCCAGTCCACTGCCCCCAACACTCTTGGTCTGTGGGCTGCACTCTATGCTTAGAAGTTGCACCCAAATTCATGGTTTCCTTCTGCCTATTAAACATCCAGTCAGCCAGAGCAGAAATTGGACGTGGGTATAATTACAGCACTGTAGCCCTCGTAGTCAAAGACCTTCCAAATTTCTGGGGAGATTCCCCCTTCCCCCTTCATGGCACAGGTGAGAGGGGCTGTTCACTCCTGACATCCTTACCAGGCCCCAGGCCTGCACTGTTACGTGAGCTCCTCCACACACAATGTTGTTACCCGGTAGAACTTGGCAGAGAATGAAGATGAGGAGGATGGCAGGCTTCATGGTTGGAGAAAGGAAAAGCTTATTTGAAGGAGGCAGAGAGAGTTTCTGTCTGTGGATGTCTAGAATGAGCACAGTGTCTTTGTCTGGGCAGAGAGAATCCCTCTGTACCTCATTAATGGACATTCGGGGAAAGAGGTGCTCTTGGTGTGCTGAACAGCCTTGAGGGCGAACTGGGAGTGCCTGCTGGCCTGAACCCTCAGGGCCTTGGGAAGATGTGGTCACAAAGTTCTGACCATAGAACGTTGTGCAGTAGAAACACACCGGACACACACTTCTGTAGCAGTGAAATCTTATGTAGTAAATTACAAGCAGTTGGATTATAATGAGCAATGGCTTTAAATAGTGTTTCTGTCCCCAGGGTCTCAGTGGGAGCTCTTGTTCTGTCTGAACAGCATGCAATTTTATGGCACTTCTGTGAATGAGGATTTGAGTCTGAAGTATGAGGAGCAGGAGACAAAGGCAATGTTAATGAGTAAAGGGGCGTATGGACAGGAGGAGAACGTGTAATGGAGCATGGGACCAGAGACAGGCAAGGAATATTGGGGCTGTCCACAGAGCCTCAGTGTTCCCACTGCATGTCTCATGTTATTCCGTAGAAGAATGCAGTTTCTTAAACCTCACCCTGACCATGTACATTCTTCTTGTAAATGAGTATCTGCCCTGAAGTTTACCAAATGGACTCTTATGAATTAAATGGATGTTTTGAGCAGAATACTTAGATAATACTTAGAATACTTAGGTATTTCTTAAGGATAAATATTTAGGCTTTTTTTCCCCATTGGAAGTCATGGAGCTAAAGCTCAGGGCCTGAGTGCTGTCCCTGAGCTTTTGAGATCGAGGCTAGTGTTCTACCACTTTCAGCCACAGCTCCTCTTCTGTTTTCTGGTGGTTAATTGGAGATGAGTTCCCATAGATAATTGGGGTCCTGATTGTCCCTTCTTTTTCACTTAGATTGTTTGTGTTGCTGATGTGTAACCACTTTTGTTACAAGGGGCCCTAATCAATTTCACTGTTTTCTGTTTTTACTGACTACTGGCTCTGCTTCTGTAAATCTGCTGGCTTCCATGTAAAGTACTGTGTGTGGTTTTCCCTGTCTAAACCCTGCTGAAAGAAGGCTGGCCTTGCACTCTGCTGCCTGCCCTGTGCAGTGTGGTCCTGAGATAGTAAAGGCTCCTCGCCCTGCTTTTCTGAGTCATTGGTCATGTTTACAGGAATTGGGGACACATCAGTTTGGTCCTGAGTAGGAAGGAGGGGACCCGAGGGGGAGGAGAGGGGCCGATGGGGAAGGGCTCTGGAGAGGGCCAGAGTGAGTAACAGGCCAGGCCGCTGAAAGAGGCTGTGTGAGAGAGAGAGGGCTGGAGGAGGGGAAGGAGGAGCAGGATGACAGGGAGGATGTGGAGCTTGGCGGGGGTGTGGGGTGGTTGCCACCTCTGTGGAGGCCAAGGCTGAAGGAAGGGGATGGAGGTCACCTGCCCCATCCCCCTGTAAGGGGTAAGGTGGGGACTTGTCTGCCTGGTCCAGTGAGAGTCTAGCAGTTCGGCAGGTCCTAAGTATGCAGGACAGCACGGAGAGCACAGCGGTTTACAGCGGGAAACGAGAAGGGACCTAAGTTGGGGAGCCCGTCTACTTGCTGAGTGTATTAGGGAGGTCAGATCTGGCCGGTGGCATCGTTAACTGTGGAGGGACTTCAGGCTTACTCCAGCTCAGATTAGTGCTGAAGCCAACTCCATCTCCACTAAGCTCTCCCCCACCCAATCCAGGAAGCAAACCTTTATTATGATAAGTTATGCAAATTGACCACCTAAGGCTTGGGAGCTTCAAGGGAACCTGTGCCCTCACATGGGTAGGCATATCCACCTGACATCAAATCCGTGTGCCCTCCAGAGTGACTTCGAAGGTAAGGCATTCCACTGCACAGTGCCTGTCCATTTTCATGCAGTGTAGTCTTCTATAAGCTCCTTCCCTGGCTGCGTGAAGGAAGCAGTTGGTTATGAGTTACTAGAAAGGGAAGCAAAGCTGTATCACCAGTCTCCCATTATAATTCCTCTCACATAGGCATCAAAAGATCAGGAATGTGTATGTTTTACCTAAATACATCGGTCTGAGCTCAAAACTCCAGTAAAATAAATCAAACAGGCATTTCATATGCAAACACATATACTTATGGTTTTGTATACTAATAGAATAATTCTTTCCATTAAACTGGCTGCATACTTTCTATCTTGAATAAACAATCTGTTCCAAAACATATTTCCAAGCTGGCTGCCAGTGGCTCACATCTATAATCCTAGCTACTCAGGAAGCTGAGATCTAAGGATCACGGTTCAAAGCCAGCTGAGGCAAGAAAATCTGTGAGACTCTTTTTATTTTTTTTTTGCCAGTCCTGGGGCTTGGACTCAGGGCCTGAGTACTGTCCCTGGCTTCCTTTTGCTCAAGGCTAGCACTCTGCCACTTGAGCCACAGCGCCACTTCTGGCCATTTTCTGCATATGTGGTGCTTGGGAATTGAACCCAGGGCCTCATGTATACGAGGCAAGCACTCTTGCCACTAGGCCATATCCCCAGCCCTCTGTGAGACTCTTATCTCCAATAAACTACTCATAAAAAGTGTGAAGAGGGGGGCTGGGAAAATGGCCTATTGGCAAGAGTGCTTGCTTCTTATACATTAAGCCCTGGGTTTGATTCCCCAGCACCACATATATGGAAAACGGCCAGGAGTGGTGCTGTGGCTCAAGTGGCAGAGTGCTAGCCTTGAGCAAAAAGAAGCCAGGGACAGTGCTCAGGCCCTGAGTCCAAGCCCAGGACTGGCCAAAAAAAAAAAAATAAGTGTGAAGAGGGTCTGTGGCTCAATTGGTAGAGCACTAGCCTTGAGCTGAAGAGCTCAGGGCAACACCCAGGCCCAGAGTTCAAGCCCCATGATGGACAAAAAAAATTCCAAATTTATTGTCTGATATAGAGAAAAATGTCATTCTGTGTAATTTACATAACAAGCAGATAAGTGATAGATCATGCACATTGCCCTGTGTTCGAGGAGTTTTATATACAAAGCAAAAATAAATACATGCTAGTCTGCCCCATGCTGTTCTGCAAAGTCATTTTCTACATCTTCTGAGCCAGCCTGTCAAACACCCTACCAAACCAGCCATGCCCGGCCACAGGCCTGACACCAGACCGTGCCCCAGCAGGACTCGGTGAGGAGTTCCTCACACAGCACATGCAACTCATTTTTTCTTTTTGACTCTCACATTTCAGTCTTTTCTGCTCTTCAGATTCCTTACCATACCACATTAGTTTTCCTCTTCTTTATTCTAATAAACAGCTCTGTTAGTCTTCACCATGATCATATTATCATTCCCATTTAGAGAGGAAATTGCAGCCCAAAGTTCAGCTTGTGAGGATCAGAATTAAGATTCCAACCCAGGTGGTTTGCCCTGCTATTGATAATCAGATGTAGTCCCAGCTCTGAGCCTCTCGGATCATCAGGGCAGTGGCGACCATAACAAGTGGTCCAGTGCTGGTTAGTACTGGGTTCTTATCAAACACATGTTGCTCAGTTTTGAAGAAAGCATGTGATTGAACATCTACTTCTCCACATAATCTGTAGTCCTGTAAGGAACAGGTGGAGAAGACAGCTCCAAATGTCTTCCTCTTACCTTAACCCACTGTCTACCATCTGTGGAAAGAGACAACAGACAGATATTTAGTCCCTGATGTTATAAGCGAGGGTTTCAAGCATGCAGACACCCTTCTCTGGCTGTTCGTTAGTGTTTGGTCCTTGTTTTCAAAAGGTCACTGTGAATACCACTCCTCTGAACAACTTTCTGGAACTCTTAGGTAGAACCAAACTCCCATTTCTGTGGCTTTTCTTTTTCTTTCTTTCTTTTTTTTTTTTTTTTTTTTTTTTTTTTTTTGGCCAGTCTTGGGCTTGGACTCAGGGCCTGAGCACTGTCCCTGGTTTCTTCTTGCTCATGGCTAGCACTCTTCCACTTGAGCCATGGAGCCACTTCTGGCCATTTTCTATACATGTGGTGCTCGGGAATCAAATCCAGGGCTTCAGGTATAAGAGGCAAGCACTCTTGCCACTAGGCCATATCCTCAGCCCTCTGTGGCTTTTCTTTGTTTTGTTTTGGTTTGTTTTTTTTTTGCCAGTCCTGGGGCTTGGACTCAGGGCCTATGCACTGTCCCTGGCTTTTTTTTTTTTTTTGCTCAAGGCTAGCACTCTGCCACTTGAGCCACAGCGCCACTTCTGGCCATTTTCTGTATATGTGGTACTGGGGAATCAAATCCAGGGCCTCATGTATATGAGGCAGGCACTCTTGCCACTAGGCCATATCCCCAGCCCCTGTGGCTTTTCTTTGTGCTTTGTATCTTGTATGAAATTTATGCTGCATCAGAGAATTGGTTTATCATTTACATATTCATACCTTTAAAACTTACTGAAGGTGTTTTCTCTTAGAATCCATTTTCCTCTCACCAGCAGAAATAATAGTATAATTAACTTGAAGCAATTAGAGGCAAAGACTTGAAATTTATTTTTCTGTCTGCTTTTTTTTTTTTTTTTTGCCAGTTCTGGCGCGTGGAGTCAGGGCCTGAGCACTGTCCCTGGCTTCTTTTTGCTCAAGGCTAGCGCTCTGCCACTTGAGCCACAGTGCCACTTCTGGCCTTTTCTATGTATGTGGTCCTGAGGAATCAAACCCAGAGCTTCATGAATATGAGGGTAGCACTCTTACCAATGGGCCAAATTCCCAGCCCTGAATTTTCTTTCTTTTTTTTTGTTGCCAGTCCTGGTCCTTAGACTGGGGGCCTGAGCACTGTACCTGGCTTCTTTTTGCTCAATGCTAGCATTCTACCACTTGAGCAACAGAACCACTTCAGGCTGTTTTCTGTATATGTGATGCTGGGGACTCAAACCCAGGGCTTCACATATACGAGGCAGCACTCTTGCCCATAGCCCATATTCCCATCACTGAATTTTATTTCTGTCTCTTCAATTTGCCTAACTTTAATTTAAGGATAAGTGATTGGTGTCCACTGCTGCAACGTGGAAAGATAGTTCATCATAAACCTATACAGTATAATCTATGCTGCAAATGGTTTTCTTCCCTAAACTAACAGAGGGGATTAGTTTATCTCATTTTAAAGATCCCCTTCCAGTCAAAGATGACCTAAATGGGTGTAACCTCACTGTTGTTTTTTTCTTTGCCAGAAAAAAAACTCTGACAACTGGTTTGCCTGGGACCTATTTTGTTAAAACCAGTTATGATTTTTTTAAAACGTTCTTGAAATGCAGATTATAGATGGATTTCCAGCCTTATCTCTCTAAGGACATCTCCCTTACCTGGAAAGAGTTGTACAAGAAGAACGAGGCCAGTAACAATGAAGGAAGAGATTCTCATGGCTCCAGATACCCGTGAGGAGATGACAAAGCTGGTGAAGTGGTCGAGTCCCTGCTTTCTTATAGAGAGACATTGACTGCTTGGAATTGGCCAAGCCAGAAAGCCTGCTTTGCTTTGTAATGTTCACTGAGAGGTCACTGTTTTCCATGCTCCAAGGAATAGTGTGTGGGCTAGCAGGGCAGAGGTTAAATAAATAGCGTTTATTATAGTGCAAGGCCGAGAAGAACGCTGCCTTCCAGCCTGGAATATGCTATTCTGTGTCTCTGCCTAGACTTCTCCCATTTTTTTTTCTTGAAGTCCATTTCACGAACCCTTGCTCCCCTATGGCCCTTTTCTTTCTACCTCCAGATTTTACACATAGCTTACGCTCCTTAGAGATTCATTCGGTATTTGTTAACTAGTGCCTAGCAAAATTACTTAAATATTACTATACGTAAAGGCTAATTTCCTCAAATAACTACTGAACTCCATAAAGACAAGCAATTTGCCTCATATATTTTCCCCCATTTATTTCTTACACCTGTGCTTTGCAACAAGAGATGCTACTTGATTTACTGTTGAAAGCTGTCTCTAGAAACTCACGACCAGTTCTATCACTGAAGGAAAATCATTATGTGTTCAAAGTTGGTGCAAAGCTAAGATATTTTATGGATCACATAAGCCAATGTTTCTATATTTGAGGCATCTAACTGGAGGTTTCTTTAATGCTGGTATCAAGGAGATTCCACCAATAGCATTCTCCTGTGGATACTTTTGTGGGTAAGTTGGACATAAGCACTGTATGTTGAATTTTCCAAGAAGCCTTCTGGAATGCCATTTCCTAAAACTTGGCACAACAGTGTGTCCTTCATTTCCCTCTTAGAAAGACAGAGCCAAATTACAATCACAGCACAAATTTCCAAAGACATTTTGTTCCCATTCTTTTTCTTTTGTTGTCATTGTTGTTGTTTTTTAATTAGAAATTTATTATCTTCAAATACTTGTACAAACGTCTCACAAGTCAATATGTCATTTTATGAGTACATTGTATCTTTTTTTCAATTTTTTATTATCAAATTGATGTACAGAGAGGTTAGTTTCATACGTTAGGCTTTGGATACATTTCTTGTACTGTTTGTTACCTTATCTCTCATACCCCCCTCCCTCCTCCCCCTTTCCCTTTCCCCCCCTGAGGTGTTCAGTTCACTTACACCAAACAGTTTTTCAAGTATTGCTTTTGTAGTTTGTCTTTTTTTACCCTGTGTCTCTCAATTTTGGTATTCCCAACCCAGATGCCCCTCAGTAGACGAATGGATCAGGAAAATGTGGTACATATACACAATGGAATTTTATGCCTCTATCAGAAAGAATGACATTGTCCCATTTGTAAGGAAATGGAAGGACTTGGAAAAAATTATACTAAGTGAAGTGAGCCAGACCCAAAGAAACATGGACTCTATGGTCTCCCTTATTGGGAATAATTAGTACAGGTTTAGGCAAGTCATAGCAGAGAATCACAGGGCCCAATAGCTATACCCTTATGAACACATAAGATGATGCTAAGTGAAATGAACTCCATGTTATGGAAACAATTGTTATATCACAGTTGTAACGACTTTCAATGTCCCATGTGTATCTGTAGCTTCTATTATTTATGATGTTCTTGTATCATCTTCCTGTGGTTGTACCTACACTATCTCTGTAATCTTATCTGAGTATATTGGAAACCATGTATACTGGTATTGGAACTAGGAAATTGAAAGGGAATACCAAAATTGAGAGTACATTATATCTTGATTGATATCACCCCTCTATTCATTCTCCCCTATCTGGCCCAACCTCACCCCTCCATTCAATATTCCTGGTTTCATAGGGTGTGCATTGAATATCATGGCTGAATTCTCCCTGCTTCTTCTCTTCATTTGTTTACCCCCTCCTTAGCCTCCCCATGCACGTACCTGAAAAAACCAGCTTCCTGGTATTGATTTGGTTAGTTGTTCAGAAGGGTTATGCCATTTGACTTCTGCCCTGGATACACCATACTTCAGTTCATAGGCTGTTGTCCATGTGCATATGACATTGTATATGTTTACACAAATAATCATCATTTGGATCTAACTTCCACATTAAGAGTCTCAGACTTTTCTACTTGGGCTGGCTCTGAACTTTGATCCTCAGATCTTTGCCTCCTGAATGACTGGGATTACAGTGTGATCTACCACACTGGAGACCATGCTTTCTTGATCCATTCATCCCCTGAAGGGCATCTCGGCTGTTTACATACCATTGACCATATTGTGAATAATGCAGCAATGAACATGGTCATGCAAGTGTCTTTCCCGTGTCCTGAATTTTAATCTTTGGGATAAATGGTGAATTTAGGGTAGATCTCTTAGGTTTTTTAAGGGATCTCAAAATGGCTTTACACAATGTTGAAACTAAAAGAGATGAATTTTCAAGTAATGATGAATTAGTATATATTCTCGTGTGTGTGTGTGTGTGTGTGTGTGTGTGTGTGTGTGTGTGTGTCTGTCTGTCTGTCTGTCTGTCTGTCTATACATAAAACTGAGTATCTCTGGGAGCTTCATAGGAAAGGAGAGGGCATTAGATGGGAAAGACTTAGAAGGAGAAGAGGGAGGAAAAAGAGAGTCAGGGAGGGCCAGTGTGTGATGAGATGAGCATCCTTAGGAGGAAGTGCTCCATCTGTCACCCTCTGACTCTAGATGTGGCAAGAGGTAAGACAGTACCACAACACAACCATGACCTTCATGTCTGAACCACTCTGAGACACACACAGGAGATGCCTATAAAGGAATCTTTAACTAGAATAATGAAAAAAACAACAACCAAGCAGTATAATAGTTAGAATGAGTAGAAGGTGTCTCAGCTTCACAATGCTCCTCAGACATCAGCTTTGTCCATTCTGTGGAGACCTAGGCAGGACAAACATCCACAAGCAGGTAATTTCACAGCTATGAACGCCTAAGATCAGGTACTCTTTTCACTGAGGTACATTAAAAAAGGAATAGTCTAGGGTGCATGAGAGTTACATTTTAGATATGTTTTGAAAAGCAGTTGATCGCCTATATATAGGTCTGATAATAGAGTCAACTTATAAGGTGAATCAGAGACCAGGAGTGAAGAGTTCCCACACAAGTTCCACACGAATATTCTAAACAACCGATGAAAAACTGAAGATGACAATCAAGAGCCATGAGGAATCCTTGTCCACAGTCATGGCTGGAATTATAAGAAGGGAGGAGATGTGCTTGTAAGTGTCAGTTCTGGTGGGAGTTGACTCCTGCAGGCTATGAGGGGACCCCCGGTGGACATAACCTGAGTCTGTCCTTTTTCCCATTTAACCACTTTACCATCAGACATTTTATTGACTGCCATCCTGACCTCAAGAAGCATGGACAATTACTAGGAGAAAAGTAGAATAACAAGGCTACTATGTCAGGACACAAGAGACAGGACAATGTCTCCGTGATGCACCGTGAAATCTCCCCTGGACACCACCAGATCTGCGGGTGCCTTGACTGTGGACTTCCCTGCGTACAAAACTAGAATAAATAAAATGGTAGTTATGCTTTTTGTTTTACTTTCCAAAACAGATTAAGATACAATCCTACCTGGAAAACAATTGTTTTCCAAAATGAAATAGCAAGAGATGAATTAGGCTGGGCACTGGTGGCTGAAACTATCATCCTAGCTGAGATCTGAGGATCACAGTTCAAAGCCAGCCTGGGAAGGAACGACTGTGAGATTCTTATCTCCAAGTAACCACCAGAAAAAAACCCTAAAAACAGAAGTGGCACTGTGGCTCAAGTGGTAGAGCACTAGCCTTGAGCTAAACAGCTCAGGGACAGTGTGCAGGCTCAGAATTCAAGCCCTATGACTGCCTCCCCCAAAAAACAAAACAGAGGTTTGCCTTCACACCAAACTTTTCTGCCAATATTCTGATGTCTACAATAGGAAGAGGTTGACCTACATAACTAATGGATTCCCTGCTAGACACTAACTTGTACTGCTCCAAAAGTAACCCTGCCCTGTCAATCAATCTCTTTCTCCCTCACCCTCACAACTAGGAAATACTTAGAATATCCTCCATCTCCAGTATGATCTACAATGTCAAGTTTCACCAAGAAAGAGCACCTATCAAAACTCAAGTTGGTTACATAATGAGTAAAAGGACATATTCACTCTGGTCAGTTACAGTAAATATGTATCAATTCATGACTTACTCAAGCAGCAGTGTGCCCCAAAGTCATAAAATAAAGTTCAATCTCCTCACCACAGGTAATCTGAAGAAAAATGTCAGGCAGTTATTGTGTTAGTTATCTTCATATTTCGCCTTCAAGGTTTTAGACTTACGTTCTCAGAACATGTTTAAACATAGTGTTCCGGAAGCAGACAGAACAGAGGGCAGTCCTGCAGATGGAACTCTTAGGAGCAAAGATGAATATCTGCATACACAAATTGCTTCAACTTGTTGAGAAACGAACACCTACAAAACCCCTCCCATAGTGCTATGATTCTTGCCTTATCCGGGCCATACCAAATTTGAATTTGTTCTTTGCCCTGACTTGCCCAGCCTTGGAGTCCATGTTTCCAAACAGAGCACAGTGTCTTCCCCAGACCATTGTCATCACAAGAGACCTGCTTCTCCTGCAAGGGCACGAGATCTCAGCTGTGCTTCGAGGAACTCCTTGCCTGCCCTGCTCGGTTAAACTGGCTTCCCATAGACTCCTAAAGAAATCCAAAGAAAACATCTATGTGATGTTTTGAAATTTTTTAAATAGCTCTTCAAAGATTACGTTAACACTGGTCTGACTTGATGGCAATAATCTTTGTCTTCTTTTCGTGTGTGCTGAACTCAGAGCCTAGGCACGATACCTTAGCTTTGTCACTCAGGGCTGAACCTCGGCTCCAGTTCTGGCTTGTTGCCAGTGAACTGGAGACAGGGCAGGAGCAAGGTACCGTCAACCCATGGGAAATCCCCAAGGGCTCCATCTGGGCATGGGGCTCCAGGCAGCCATGATTTCTGTGATTATTTGGCATGTGACTTTTACACATAGAGAAGTGTGCACACACTTACAATGTAATTGTATTAGCCCTTGGCATTGGGTGCCCTGAGCCATCTGTGCCTCCCTGGGATACAATCAGCCTGGCTGAGGAGTGCCAGTCACCCCGATCATGCCATGCCACGGAATTCCACCGGGCAGAGGAGAGAAGCTGAGGAATTTTAAGGGATTAGATTGAGAAATTACGCTATTAATGATGCTTTAAGGAAACCAAAATTGACAGCAGAAATGTAGAATGATTGCCACCTACCATCAAGAGAGTAGAAGTAATTTTAGGTTCGAAAGAGACCCAGACAAGGCATCCATGTAAATAAAGCCAGAGGGCTGCAGAAAGGCTCAGATATCCTAAACTATGTGTTAGCTACATACACTCTGAGACATGGTTTATTTTTTGGAAACCTTGCGACTACTCTAAAAGTTAAATGCATTTTGGAACAGAACTATGTGTCCCAGACCTGCAATGGAATACACAATTCAAAACTCAGAAGTTGTCTTTCCTTTTTCTTTGTTTGCCAGTCCTGGAGCTTGAACTCAGGGCCTGAACACTGTCCCTGGCTTCTTTTGCTCAAGGATAGCACTCTACCTTTTGAGCCACAACACCACTTCTGGCTTTTTCTATATATGTGGTACTGAGGAACTAAACCCAGGGCTTCATGTGTAGGAGACAAGCACTCTACCATTAGGCCATATTCCCAGCCTAGATATTGTCTTCTGCAGAAAACCTTAGTCGACATTTTTATGGGATCCAAATTGATGATTGTAAAAAGGCCCAGTGATCCAAATTCAAACACTGGGTAAAGAGTAAAAAGACAAAATCCTCACCACTAGTCCACAAAATTCTTTAATAATCAGAGTTCTGTGCCAGCGGCTGGAAAGGACAACCTAGAATTCTAGTTTTCACGTGCTAGGGGCCTATTCCTTATGGACTAATAAGAGGACAGGCCTTTGATTTGGCCTTTGAAATTTAAATTTCTATTTGGGGAGGGGTGCTTCAACTCTAGGCCTGGGCACTGTCCCTGGCTCTTCAACTCAATGCAAATGCTCTACCACTTGAGCCACAGTGCCATTTCTGGTGGCTAATTGGAAGTAAGAGTCTCAGGGATGTTCCTACCTGGGCTGGCTTTAAACCTCGATCCTCACATCTGAGCAGCCTCCAGAGTAGCTAGGATTACAGGTGTGAACCACTGGTGTACAGCTGATTTTTAGATTTCTACATGATAGCCCAAATGTTCGCAGATTTCTGATGCTTAGCAAACTCTATTTTGTTTTAGTACATAATGGGGGTTGGACTAGGGGATTTAGCACTGTCCCTGGGGGTCTTTTGCTACAAGGCTAGTTCTCTACCACTTCGAGCCACTGCCAATTTGGGGGTTTTGAGTGGTTTAATGGAGATAAGAAATGCATGGACTTTCCTGCCTGGAATATCTTTAAACCTCTATCCTCATATTTCAGCATCTAAGGTAGGATTATGGGCTAGGAATGTGGCTTGGCGGTAGAGTGCTTGCCTAGCATGCAGAAAGCACCGGATTCGATCCCTCATCACCACATAAATTGAAAAAGCCAGAAGTTGCCCTGTGGCTCAAAAGGTAGAGTGCTAGCCTTGAGCCCAAAGAAGCTTTGGGACAGTGCTCAGGCCCTGAGTTCAAGCCCCAGGACTGGCAACAACAACAAAAATAGCAGTTAGGATTTCAAGGGTGAGTCACCAGCACCTAGCTCAAAATTTATCTCTTTAACTTGATTGTTGTCTCCAACTCAAGTGAATTTATTATACTGCAGCTGAAACCAGGGACTTATGAGTAGAGTACCTATACATCAGAAAAACATTTCAAGAAGACCCAGACAAAGTCAGCCTCTGGGAAAGGAACTTGCTTACATCCACTCAACTTTTGTAAATTTAGGGGCTCTGTTGGTCGGCCCGCAGGGAGGGTGGAGTGTTCTGTGGCAGTCTTGTACACCACCCAGCGAAATGGCAGCTTGCTGAGTCTGATGTGGACTTGAGCACGACTTCCCATCCCTTCCTGCATCTTCACCTCTGCTCCTCTCGATGACACTTCCTGAGCATCAGAGCTTTGGAGAATATGACCTGTAACTAAGAACGGAGAGCCCAGCCGCCACTCCAAACTCCCTAACTCCTCTAATGCCACATTGAGAGATTGGTGGCCACTCCTCCCCAGACATCCCCAACTCTGCCCCCACCTCATCTCCTTGATCTCTTCCCTTCTCTACCACCAGACACTCCATGCTCATCAGTAAGGCACAAACTGTTAATTGTATTCCTGCTTTTGTAAAACTTTTTTCACCTTCGTGTTGATTTCTGTCACTGTAATAAAAATTCAGGACACAGGCAATTTAAGGGACAAAGAATTTATTTTGATTCATTACTTCCAAGGATTCTGCTCTCCATTCCTGAGACCCATGCACTGGACACAACATGACCACAGTGGGAAAATGGATCAGAGAATTACCACACTTCCTAGCAGCCAGGAAGGAGGCTCCTCAGCCTGACACACTGAAAATGACAGAGAGAAGAGAGGGAGGAGAGCAAAGGGAGACAGAGTAAAGGGGAGGGAGGAGGAGGGAGAGCAGAAGACATTCCTGGTAGAGCTTTCAAGGACATACCCAAAACGACCTGTTTCCTCCACCCAGAAGTCTACAGGTGTTCCACAACAGCCCAGTCCACTGGGGACAAAGTTATAAAATAAGGAGTCTACTGGGAATATTCCATTTTCAAAACACAAAAACATCAATATATTCTATCAAGCCAATTAAAAACACCCAAGATATGCAGGCACTTGTGAAAAGTGTTTGAAAAAGCTCGGCATCTTGACATTTGGTTATTTATTTCTAATTTAAAAAATATACGTGCATCTTACAGCAAAGTATAATGCTATTTAATATAGTTTCTAAGTACCTTCTGTTACTTGTAAGGATATGCTCACCAGTAACCTGAATATAGGTAATTTGAGAAGTTATATTGAAAAGCACACTTTTTCCACATTTTTAAAAATGACACCAGTGACTACTTACATAAAATTGGTAAACTCTTTAATTAAGGAGCTTCTCATTTTGTTTCTTTTCTTCTGTTGATTCCTTGGGCTTGAGCTCAGGGTCAGTGTGTTGGGCCTGAGCTTCTTTGCTCAAGGCTAGCACTCTACCCCTTGAGCCATTATTTCCACAGCTGACTTTGGAGGAGTCAGTAAGAGTCCCATAGACTTCCTGCCTGGGTTGGCTTCAAAAAATAATCTTCTGTTCTCAGCCTCCTGAAAAGCTGTGATTCCATATCTGAGACACTCGGGCCAGGCACTTTTGATGTGAATGATTTATTTTTCCATATATTTTATGTATGTTACCTCAGGGCTATCATGATGTTTTGACTTAGAGGAGCTCACACCATTACTCTGCCCAAAGGAGACGTTTAAGGACAAACATCAGGAGTATTCTGAGGGCCTGACAAACAGTCATGGTAACACCCATGTACTGAGGAGGACGGAGGAGCCCCAAATGCCTTAGGCTGCATACCCAGGCACTCACCTTTGACATTGTCGTGGCATTCCTAGACACTTGGGAAGGAGAGAAAACCCTGTGCAGTGCTTCTCAGCCCATTTGCGGATTTCTGCTACCGTGAAGAAGTTGGATATTATCTCAGTGGAAAAGATATTGAAGGCAGGGTTGGTCCAAAGTATGGGCTGAATATCTTCCCACCTATCAAGGAGTTCAGATCTAATGTTCTGGGTTAAACTTCATGATAAAAAGTATAACAAAATAAATGTCAGGGGGCTGGGATATGGCCTAGTGGCAAGAGCACTTGCCTTGTATACATGAAGCCCTGGGTTCAATTCCCCAGCACCACATATATAGAAAACGGCCAGAAGTGGTGCTGTGGCTCAAGTGGCAGAGTGCTAGCCTTGAGCAAAGGAAGCCAGGGACAGTGCTCAGACATTGAGTCCAAGCCCCAGGAATGGCCAAAAAAACAAACAAACAAAAAAAAAACCACACAAACAAACAAAAAATAAATGTCAGATCTTCTCAAACTAGCCTCTCAATTACTTCAAATCTGTATTCCTAATTCTATCTGCAAATTAGCTTCTGTCTGGTTAACCTTTAGTTTGGATTTCATGCCATCCAAATCTACATGTGATGACTCCTTATTAATTTTATGCAATCTCACTATTATACATATATATTCATACAAATCTATATATTATTTACAGACACTTTAATATCCAATAAATCAGAAATGACTCCACTTTCTTTTTAAGATCAAGCTTCCTCAGTGAATCTTACTGTTGAAAACTACATTGTTATCCACTCAGAGATTTTCATCACTCATGACACTAAACATCATATACAATATGGAACATTACATATACCACAAGCTTGGCTGTTAAATAAAAAAGCTATCAATTATAAAAGTTCATCATTCATTTAGATGGAATACTTAGTGTTTTTAGAACTTCTTACTTCAGGGTTTTTTGCATGCCATACCTGGTGATTAGATAAGTATTTGTTCACAAAATTAAGGACAAATGAGGTATGTCAAGTGATGTGCTCTCCTATTACTAACAAATTCATTGTATCCCAGTGCTGGTAGCTCTTGCCTGTAATCCTAGAAACTCAGGAAGCTGATTAACTAGGGATCAAAATTGAAAGCCAGCATGGCCAGGTAAGTTCTCCAGTTAACCTAGAAAGTCAGAACTGGGGCTGTGGCTCAAATGATAGAGTGCTAGCCTAGAGAAAAAAGATCTAGAGGATAGTCAACAGCCTTCACACCAAGTTCAAGCCAGAAGACCAACAAAGAACCAAAACACACACACAAATACATCATAGATGGAAAGATTTCTCCATCAAGTATGGATTAGGAGTTTCCTTCCTGCTAAGGCCCTTAGGGTATTTGAAACTAGCATTGTAACTACAGAATCCTACATTCGCTAGAATCCAATGAGATTACACACATACATCTTTAAATGTGTTTGTGCATAGGGACTGATTAGCCAAACTGAGTTTGTGTCTCTAGGTGGCTTTTCTTGTTCTAGGTCATCATATATAAATTTTCACTAAAGGTTGAGTCATAGTCCTAGTTCTTATGGGCATAATATACAAGCAAGATATAATACCCCACACAGCTCTATTCTTTCCTTTTTGTATTCCCACATGACAATGAAGGGCTGACTATAGACAGAAGGATTTCTCACATGAAAAATGTTCTTGTGGATTCTCATCAGTGTGCAAGGTTTGATTCTGTATAAGAGGAGTAGATCAGTTCACAGCTTTCCCACGAGTGACACTCACGGTTTCTCTCTGCTGTTTGCTCTTTGAGGGAGTCAACTCTCCATGATGACTGAAGGCTTTCCCAGAGCTGCGACTTTCATAGCTTTGCCCATCTGCGGATAGTCAGGCCTAAAGCCTCTCACAAAGATGGTTTCTATGGGTGATTTCTGTCCAGTATATGTCCTCTCGTGTTGTCTTAGATGAGTTGATTGACTGAACACTTTCCCACACAGATGAGACTCCTGAGTTCTCCCTCCGGGAGGATTGCTCTTATTTTTTAAAGTTATAGGGTATACCAAAACCTTGCACACACTGGTTGCATTGTGTGATTGCTCTCATTTCTCATCCTGGAAATGTTTAAATGAGATACTGAATGATTTCACTTACTGATGACACGAATCATTTCTTTTTAGTATGTACTTTCATATGGTGAAAAAGGCTGGAGGCCAAATAGAAAACTTTTCCACAGAAGTGACACTCATACGACTTCTCTCCAGTGTGTATTCTTCCATGTGCGGCACAGGAAGATTTCTTAGTGAAGGCTTTCCCACAGATGTGACATTCATAGGGTTTCTCTCCAGTGTGTGTTCTCTCATGTGTGGCACGAGAAGATGGCTGAGTGAAGGCTTTCTTACAGAAGTGACACTCATAGGGTTTCTCTCCAGTGTGTGTTCTCTCATGTGTGGCACGGTGAGATGGCTGACTGAAGGCTTTCCCACAGGTGCGACAGTCATAGGGTTTCTCTCCAGTGTGTGTTCTCTCATGTGACCCACGGTGAGATGGCGTAGTGAAGGCTTTCCCACAGGTGCGACATTCATAGGGTTTCTCTCCAGTGTGTGTTCTCTCATGTTTTGCACGAACAGATGAATGACTGAAGGCTTTCCCACAGGTGCCACATTCATAGGGTTTCTCTCCAGTGTGTGTTCTCTCATGTGCGGCATGAGAAGATTTCTTAGTGAAGGCTTTCCCACAGGTGCGACATTCATAGGGTTTCTCTCCAGTGTGTATTTTCTCATGTGTGGCACGAGAAGATGGCTGAGTGAAGGCTTTCCTACAGAAGTGACACTCATAGGGTTTCTCTCCAGTGTGTGTTCTCTCGTGTGTGGCACGGTGAGATGGCTGACTGAAGGCTTTCCCACAGGTGCGACAGTCATAGGGTTTCTCTCCAGTGTGTGTTCTCTCATGTGACTCACGGTGAGATGGCATAGTGAAGGCTTTCCCACAGGTGCGACATTCATAGGGTTTCTCTCCAGTGTGTGTTTTCTCATGTTTTGCACGAACAGATGAATGACCGAAGGCTTTCCCACAGGTGCCACATTCATAGGGTTTCTCTCCAGTGTGTATTCTCTCGTGTGCGGCACGAGAAGATTTCTTAGTGAAGGCTTTCCCACAGGTGCGACATTCATAGGGTTTCTCTCCAGTGTGTATTCTCTCATGTGTGGCACGAGAAGATGGCTGAGTGAAGGCTTTCTTACAGAAGTGACACTCATAGGGTTTCTCTCCAGTGTGTGTTCTCTCGTGTGTGGCACGGTGAGATGGCTGACTGAAGGCTTTCCCACAGGTGCGACAGTCATAGGGTTTCTCTCCAGTGTGTGTTCTCTCATGTGACCCACGGTGAGATGGCGTAGTGAAGGCTTTCCCACAGGTGCGACATTCATAGGGTTTCTCTCCAGTGTGTGTTCTCTCATGTTTTGCACGAACAGATGAATGACTGAAGGCTTTCCCACAGGTGCCACATTCATAGGGTTTCTCTCCAGTGTGTGTTCTCTCATGTGCGGCATGAGAAGATTTCTTAGTGAAGGCTTTCCCACAGGTGCGACATTCGTAGGGTTTCTCTCCAGTGTGCACTATTCTATGTGCCTCAAGGTTACTTGGCCATTTGAAGGTTTTCCCACAGATGTGACATTCATGCCCTTTCTCTTCAGTATGGGTTCTGTTTTGTGTCTTAAGGGCACTTGGCCTTTGGGAGGCTTCCCCACTCTGAGGACAAGACTGTGCTCTCTCTCTGGCATGTGCTTCTTCCTGATTTCCAGGATGAGACGGCTGAGTGACCGCTTCCCACACACAAAGGGGACCTTCATCTGCCCCTCCTCCAGTGGACATGTCCTCCTGCTGCCGGAAGTGACTTGCCTGAATGGAGGGGGCAGTACACAGGTGGCTGTCATCAACTTCCTGGATAGTGTCTCCTCCATCTTGCCAACTGAGCTTCCTGGGTTGACCCAGTACATGCCCCAGGTCATTATCCTCACACACTTTGTCTCCATCGTGTGCAGTCCTATGGTGGCTGAACTTTGAAGGAACAAAGGCTGTCCTACACAAACTACAAACATGTGATTTTTCTCCAGTGTGAGTTACATTGTGTTTACAGCATTCATTGCTCTCAACAAAGACTTTAGCACATAGACCACAGTCACAGTGTCTGTTTTCCTTGAGAGATTTACTGCATTGTCTAATGTCTAACAAATTCTTCATAATGTCATTACCATTTAAATGATCGATTTCTTTGTGTTCCATGTGCTCAGGCATCCGTGAATATTCATGCTGGTTCTGTCCCCGGTGTAGGCTAACACAGGAGAAGTCTTCTGCATCCTTTAGCAAACTCTGTGTCAATGAAGAGCTGTGAGTCTTCGTTTCTGCCGAGTCATTCCTGTCAAGTGAGTCTTGCAGATAAATAGATTTCTGCTGTGGGAAGATGATGATTCATGATCATCAATTGTTTACATTCATCTCCATGGTCATTTCTCTACATGAGAATGCTAGACTACTTAGCCTAGACATAAAAGATATTATAACTGGGCACTGATAGCTCATGCCTGTAATCCTAAGTACCCACATGGATGAGATCTGAGGATCATGGTTCAGAGTCAGCCACTTCAGGAAAGTCCAGGAGACTCTTACCTCCAAAAAACTATTCACAAAAAGCGGGAAAAAGTGCTGTACATAAAGTGGTAGAGTGCTATCCTTAAGCAAAAGAAGCTGAGGGACTGTACCCAGGCCCAGTGTTCAAGCCTCAGGACAAGCAAAAGCAACAACCAACTTATTTTTTTCTTCCATATCCCCATCTTGAAAGTGCCAAAGACATGCCCCATGCAGGATGTCAACAACAGAAGAATCAAGGTAACTTCCAGATAATCGTGTGTGTGTGTGTGTGTGTGTGTGTGTGTGAGTGAGAGAGAGAGAGACAGAGAGAGAGAGAAAGAGAGACACAGAGAGAGACAAACTGAGAAACACAGACAGAGAGAGACAGAGAGAGAAAGTATATGGTTGGAGGAGAAGAGAGACATAGACAAACACATAGATAGGTAAAATCATTGTTTTCAGACTATTTTACATTGCATTTCTGAGATTAAGTTTGTTTTTATTTTTGTTTATGCTAATCCTGGGGCTTGAACTCCAGGCCTGGGCACTGTCCCTGAGCTTCTTTTGCTGAAGGCTAGTGCTCTACCACTTGAGCCACAGCACCACTTCTGGCTTATTCTGTTTATATAGTACTGAGAAATCAAAGCCAGGGTTTCATGAATGCTAGTAAAGCACTCTACCAATAAGCTACTTTCTCAGACCCTGAGCTGAAGATTTTAGTGGAGAAAATAATCTCATGGGTTTTCCTGCCCAAGCTGGCTTTGAACTGTGATCTTCACTCAGGTCTCAGCCTCCTAAGTAGATAGAATTACCGCTGTGAGTCACCTATGCTCCAAGAAATTTCCTCAGCTCAACAATGAGGCAGGCACTTGCTTTACCAGCTACTCTTTCCACTGCCAGGTCTTTACTGGTCACCACAGGAGTCGCATCCGAGTAACTTACCACTGACGGGGTCACGGGAACCTTATCGCTGACTTGTTCTATGTAAACACGGCCATCTTTGCCATGTGGAATGGAAATGCCTGTAAGAAATGTTGAAAAGTATACCTGGCGTGAAATCGGGAGGAGATTTGTTTTTTTTGGCCAGTCTGGGGCCTTGGACTCAGGGCCTGAGCACCATCCCTGCCTTCTTCCAGCTCAAGGCTAGCACTCTGCCACTTGAGCCACAGCGCCACTTCTGGCCGGCCATTTTCCATATATGTGGTGCTGGGGAATCGAACCAAGACCTTCATGTGTAGGAGGCAAGCACTATTGCCACTAGGCCATATTCCCAACCCCCGGGAGGAGATTTTTGAAAGCACCTTAATCCGCATTTGTGTAGTCACTCAATGAATCAAAGAAAAGAAAACAATTCTTAGGAAAAGCACCTCATATCATATTCACGATCATGAATGATAATTTCCATCATCACTGCTGCTTCAAATCATGACTTGTGTACTGTCGCTGAGATTTCTACCTCAAGGGTCTTGCTTTATTTACCACTTGAGCCACAGCCCCACTTTCTGCTTTTTTGTGCTAGTAAGAGAGTCTCCCAGAGTTCTCCTGTTTGGATGGCATCAAACCACCATCCTCAGATTTCACCTTGCCTGGGTAGCTAGGACAGTTATTGGAAATAGAGTAGTTAAGAGAATACAATAAAACTGTAATCTAGATAATACATTGAATCTCAGGAATCCCACAGTGGCTCCAAATTAGATTAAGATGCTGTTCCTGTAACTCCATGTTCACAAGCAATGGGAAAATACAATATATAGTCTAAGGGTGGATTCAGAAGTAATCCCTCAGTTTCTATTTCTGCCTTAACAAAATACAAGCTACTGTCAAAAGTACTTCTCACAGGCTGAATTCTAGTAGAAATTCCAATGGAAAGAAGATGAGTGAATGCATATGCACATATATATGTGCTTCATTTATAAACTCACATTGATAAGGATATATGCGCACTGGATGGGTCACGGTACTCACCGATGGACTTCAGCAGACAGGCAACCTCTGACATCACATCTCTCCACAGCTTCCTCTGTTCTGCGTTCATCAGTTCCCACTCTTTGCGAGTGAAGTTCACAGTGACATCGTCAATGTTCAGAGATTCCTACAACAACCAAGATGGTTCCCATTGGACAGCACAACAGGGAAAAGTTCAACAGACAAGCCTTGAGATGACGCCAACTGAGGTCAGTAGAGGGGAGGCCGGGTATGCACAGAAACCAAGGTTTCTGGTCTGGGCTATGGCCTAATGGCAACAGTGCTCCCCTCGTATACATGAAGCCCTGGGTTTGATTCGCCAGCACCACATATATACAAAAGGCCAGATGTGGTGCTGTGGCTCAAGTTGCAGAGCTCTAGCCTTGAGCAAAAAGAAGCCAGGGACAAGGATCAGGCCCTGAGGAACTCAGGGCTGGCCAAAAAAGAAAAAAAAACCCAACAGTTATTTAGGGCAACAACCGGACCACCTTGTCATGAGTGGCCTCAGCGCTGGCCACACTACACAGTGCTGTGGAGGGGCAGATGAGCAAGGTGCACCCTGGAATACTTTATGGCATGTGGAAGAGACATTCCAAATGGAACTCCTTCCTCTCCTGGGACTGGAACTCGGGTCTTGGGTGCTGACACTGGGCATGGTTGCTCAAGGCTACTTTGTGCTCTACCACTAGAGCCACAGCTCCCCTTCCAGCTTTCCTTGGTGGTTGATGAGAGATAAGCGGCTGGGGGACTTCTCTGCAGGGCTTTGAGCAACAGTGGCCAGTCCTCAGCCTTCAGAGCCACGTGGTTATGACTCCTTTAGAATAAAGTTTGCTCAGGCTTTGGGCTTTGACATCATGATCTACATGCTGTCTCAGAGTTTTCTTTGCTAAACATGAGTATTCTCCCACCAGAGCTACACGTCCATTCCCCCATTTCTTCTCTTGTTCTCCTTCTCCCACCCCTCTCTCACCTCCCTCTCATCCCCCTCCTTTTCCTTCTCCCTCTCTCTCTACCTCCTTCTTCTTCTTGGTAATTTAGTGGAGAAAAGAATCTCATAGGTTTTCCTGTCCAAGCTGGCTTTGAACTGTGATCTCCACTCAGCTCTCAGACTCTTGAGTAGATAGAATTACTGCTGTGCGTCACCTATGCTCAATTCTAAGACTTAAATATTACTAGAAGCATAGGCACTGCATTCAGTGATGAGGCAGGATCTACTATGGAAAAGGAAGCAGGGCAAAAGTCTGCCAGGAATAAAATAACTCAAGCTTAAAGCTAATCCATCAACTTCTCCTAAGATTAAGGGACCAAAGGTACTCACGGGAAAATTAGGTAGGATAAGTTCAGGAGAATGAGGCTCAGTGAAGGCAACTCAGAAATGTGGTGTTTAGAAAAATACAAGCAGTATCTCAGCGCTTCAGAGAAAAAACAGGATGCATCCCTTCACAAGAAACTGTAGGGAGCCAATAGGGAAGTTCTTCTGGCTATACTCTTAAAGGCGTGCAAGGTCATGGCTTAGGGAGCCAACAACAAAGTTCATCCTAACCTCTGACTATGTTGTTATATCAAGGACATGCAAGGACATGGCTTACGTGAAGGACAGCACTAATCCAAAGATGTTTTATTATGTCCACAAGAGTCTGTTTTATGTAAACCACTCAAACTTACCTTGTTTTACTGCAGGCACATTAATTCTTAAATTCCATCTTATATGCAGTTTAGGAACCAGGTAATAGCATAGGGATTAACTAAGGTTTAAGAAAACAGGAAGGCCCTGAAGTTGGTAAATGACAAGGGGTAGACATTTGTCTGGCAGGATGTACGCCTTTCTGAGTAAAAGACTTCCTCAAAACTTAAGCATCCCCCAATCAAAGTGTACACAACAGGGGGCTTTCCTTATCCCAAGGAAAAGGAACTGCTCCATGGCAGGATGGGTTCCACCTGCCAAGAGAGCCCCAAACACCCAGAAACTCAGGATGTAACACCAGGAGTGATTAGGGCAAAGGGAAAACACCTATCTTGGCATAAAGTTAAAAGTCAAACCCCCTACCTTTACCATATTAATATTCTCAACAGCCAAGGAACTGCGTGTCTCTGTCTCTCCCAGACAGGACCCCCACTCTGTTAAGTGTGTGCCCTTGCTTTCTACATTTGAAGTGGCAGACTTTGAAATCAGGCCCCATTTTACCACGTGAACCCCATTTTACCACGTGAACCCCATTTTAGAATCGAACCCTGAGCCAATCAGATTTGTACCTGTGTCTTAATCTTGCTTGCTTGAACACCTGATTGTTGTAACCTTGTTCTTTGCCTTTATAAGCCCTGTGTAATCACAGCTCAGGGCTCCCTCCTAACCTCCACTGTGTCGGTGGGTAGGACGAGGCCCGAGTTGCAGCTTGCTTGAATAAAGCCTTGCCTTGCTTTTGCATTTCGGAACATCTGGCTCTCGGTGGTCTTCTCGCGACTTGGGCATAACAGTTGGGGGCTCATCCGGGATAGCCCCAGAGACCCCCGAGACCCCAGACTCCAAAGGTTAGAAAACAGCCCTGTTCATTTGTCCTGTTCTGTAATGTGCCTGTTTGTTTGTCTTGCTTTTGCTTATTTCTTGAAGGGGTTGTCAAAGCAGATGCGCTTACTCGGCAATCCTGGGGAGACTGGGGGATGCCCTAAACTTCCCACCCTTATAGGGGGATCTCTGGAGCCCCGCTTTCAATTTGAGTCCACTCCTTCTGTACCCTTGCAGGAAGGTTGTGTGGGCCAATTTGGGAGATCTCCAGTTTTTCTTGTCCTTAAAGGGGGATCTCTGGAGCCCTACTTTCAACTTGAGTCCACTCCTTCTGCACCCGTGCAGGGGGTTGTGTGGGCCAATTTGGGAGATCTCCAGTTTTTCTTGTTATTGTCCTTGAAGGGGGATCTCTGGAGCCCCGCTTTCAACTTGAGTCCACTCCTTCTGCACCCGTGCAGGAGGTTGTGTGTGCCAATTTGGGAAATCTCCAGTTTTTCTTTTTCTTGTTCTTGTTCTTGCCTGTATTTTCCTCCTTTTATATTGTTATAGTTGTTTTTTTTTTCTGTAGCCTTTTGGACTGAACATCTGATCACAGCTATAGGTAACGTTCTATCTTGGGGACCTCCATCTAGACCCCTAGATTTGACTCTAGCTCACTGGAAGGAGATCAAAGAGATAGCTCAGAACCGAGTTGTGGCCCTTAAGGAGGAAAAGTGGATTACCTCCATCTAGCCTTCTAGACTTGAGTCTAGCTCACTAGAGGGAGGTTTGAGGTGCCAGACTTTGAAGTCAGGCCCCACCACGTGAACCCCATTTTAGAATCGAACCCTGAGCCAATCAGATTTGTACCTGTGTTCTAATCTTGCTTGCACAGCTGATTGTTGTAACCTTGTTCTTTGCCTTTATAAGCCCTGTGTAATCACAGCTCGGGGCTTCCTCCTAACCTCCGCTGTGTCAGTGGGTAGAGGCCCGAGTTGGAAGCTCATTAAATAAAACCTTGCCTTGCTTTTACATTTCAGAGTGTCTGAATCTCGGTGGTCTTGGCGGTGGTCTTGCGACTTGGCACAACATTTGGGGTTTCGTCCGGGATAGCCCCAGAGACCCCGAGACCCCAGACTCCGAAGGTAAGAAAACAGCCCTGTTCATTTGTCTTGTCCTGCAATGTGCCTGTTTGTTTGTCTTGCTTTTGCTTATTTCTTGAAGGGGTTGTCGAAGCAGATGCACTTACTTGACAATCCTGGGGAGACTGGGGGATGTCCCAGACTCCTCACCCTTAAAGGGGGATCTCTGGAGCCCCGCTTTCAACTTGAATTCACTCTTTCTGCACCCTTGCAGGAGGATGTGTGGGCCAACTTGAGAAATCTCCAGTTTTTCTTGTTCTTGATCTTGCCTATGTTTTTTTTCCTTCTGTATTAACTGTTTTGGTTTCTTTTCTTTTGTAACGTTTTGGACTAAACATCTGATCAGAGCTATGGGTAACGTTCTATCTTGGGGACCTCCATCTAGACCCCTAGATTTGACTCTAGCTCACTGGAAGGAGATCAAGGAGATAGCTCAGAACCGAGTTGTGGCCCTTAAGGAGGAAAAGTGGATTACCCTGTGCAAGTCAGAATGGCCCACCCTTGAGAGAGCTAATTGGCCACCTGAGGGAAGCTTTGACATCATTAAGATCAGTACCTTACAAAGCCTAATCGAAGCCCCTCGTTCAGGCTATATAGACCAGATTCCTTATATAGACACCTGGAGGGAACTAGTTGACAGGGACACTCCAGCTTGGGTTCGGCCTTTCTTACCAACTCCCTCCTCCACTCCTTCCCCTACCCCAATATTCACTCAAAAAACACGGGGTGACAAGAGAGAACCTAAGAGGGGAGAGAAGAAATTTTATCCACCTGTCCTCCAGGGAGGAAGCACAGAGGAGGAAATGCTTCCCCCTCCATACGCCCCACCCCAGTTAACTCTCCAAGAGGAGGACTCTGAGGAAGATGTTTCAGCTGTGCCCTCCGCCCCGGAGGGCCCCGCTCAATCAACTCGCCGGCGCTGAAGAATTACATCTCTTCATAAATCTGCTGCCCTTCCCCTATGCCCTATAAGTCCTGTGGATGCGGACGGTCGACAACAATTCCAATACTGGCCATTTGCTACTAGTGATCTTTACAATTGGCGTGCCCAAAATGCCCCCTTTTCTGAGAAACCTCGGGACTTAATTCGCTTGTTTGAAACTATACTTTTCACTCACCAGCCCACTTGGGATGATTGTAGCCAGATTTACAGGTCTTTTTCACCACTGAGGAGAGAGGTCGTATCCAAGAAGCGGCCCGGAGACTTATCCCTGGCCCCAACGGAGCACCCATCACGGATCCTGCCTTGATTGCTACCTATTTTCCCAAGACCCGACCAGCATGGGACTACAATACGGCTGAAGGTAGGGAGCGACTCCTTGTCTATTGCCAGGCTCTGCTGGCAGGTCTCAAGGCGGCGGCTCGCCGACCTACCAATATGGCCAAAGTTTATGATATCAGACAGGGAGAAAGTGAAAGTCTGGCAGCATACCTTGAGCGTCTTATGGAAGCCTTTAGTCAATACACCCCATATGATCTTGAGACCCAGGAATCTGCTCAGATGATTATGTTTGCCTACGTAAATCAAGCCGCACCAGACATAAAGTGGAAATTGCAGGCTCTAGACAGGCTTGGGAAAAAATCTATTAGGGATCTAGTAGCAGTGGCGGAAAAGGTTTATAATAAGAGAGAAACAGGAGAACGAAGACAGGAAAGGAGTCTGGCTAGGATTTTGGAACAACAACAGAAGGAACTCAGGGAAATCCTGACCTCTATGCAGGCAGGAAACTTTAGACAGTCCTCCTCTCCAAGTAAGGAGCAAAAGCCCAAACCCCAACCAAGGATGGGGAAGAATCAATGTGCTTATTGCAAGAAGGAGGGGCATTGGAGCAAAAAACTGCCCAGAGCTAGCCCAGAAAAAGGAGGAAAAACATAAAGTAGGATCAAGAATGTTGTCAACCTTAGAGATGGCTGAGGACAGTGACTGAGGGAGTCGGGGTTCAGATCCCCTCCCTGAGCCCAGGATAACATTAAAAGTGGAGGGGAATCCAGTCATGTTCATGGTAGATACGGGAGCAGAAAATTCAGTATTACTAGCCCCGAGAGGGCCGATGTCCACTAAAACAACATGGGTCCAAGGTGCAATGGGCACTAAACCCTATAAATGTACTATTCGAAGAACAGTGGACTTGGGAGCGGGCCAGGTAACCCACTCGTTTTTAGTCATCCCTGAGTGCCCCTATCCATTGCTTGGACGTGATCTCTTAACGAAAATGAAAGCTCAGATACAGTTCACAGGCAGTGGGACTTCTGTGACGAACTCAAGAGAAAAACCTGTTAGTATACTAATAACCAGCAAGTTAGAAGAAGAGTATAGGGTATACCAGCATCTCAAGCCCGAGTCTCTGGAAAATGAGTGGCTACGGGCGTTTCCCCAAGCATGGGCAGAAACTGGGGGAATGGGACTGGCAAAACATCGTCCTCCAATCTTTGTGGAACTTAAAGCCGGAGCTGACCCAGTAAGAGTTTGCCAGTACCCTATGTCACTAGAAGCAAAAAAGGGGATCACTCCTCACATCAGAAAATTGTTAGATTTAGGAGTTCTGAAGCCCACCCAGTCAGCCTGGAATACTCCATTGTTGCCTATAAAAAAGTCTAATTCCAATGATTATAGACCAGTGCAAGACTTGAGAGAAGTTAACAAGAGAGTAATGGACATTCATCCAACAGTCCCAAACCCATATACCCTGCTGAGCTGCCTGTCACCGAGCCATGTGTGGTATACTGTGTTGGATCTAAAGGATGCTTTCTTTAGCCTGCCCTTAGCCTCACAGAGCCAAAGCTACTTTGCATTTACTTGGCACGATCCTGAAATCGGGATAAGCGGTCAATTGACCTGGACCAGGCTGCCTCAAGGATTCAAGAATTCGCCTACAATCTTTGATGAGGTGTTACATGAAGACCTAGGTGAGTACCGCTCCCAAAATACTGAAATAAGTCTATTGCAAT
The DNA here is from genome assembly GCF_023159225.1 of Perognathus longimembris pacificus. Lineage (NCBI taxonomy): Eukaryota > Metazoa > Chordata > Mammalia > Rodentia > Heteromyidae > Perognathus > Perognathus longimembris. The sequence goes on from NW_025961413.1 coordinate 1,088,723, forward strand.
ATGTAGATGATTTGTTAATAGCTGCTCCAGACAAGGATAGTTGTCTAAAGGGAACAGCTAGGCTCTTAAAGACTCTTGGCAATTTGGGCTATAGGGCCTCCACTAAAAAGTCACAAATTTGTAAACCTGAAGTCACCTATCTGGGCTTCATATTAAAAGAGGGCAAGCGTTGGCTGTCAGATGCACGTAAAGAGACTGTGCTAAAAATTCCTGTGCCTAAGTCAACGAGAAAATTCAGAGAGTTCCTGGGAACAGCGGGTTTTTGCCGGCTGTGGATACCTGGGTTCGCTGAGATGGCCATGCCTTTATATGACGCCACCAAAAAACTCCCAGAATTTCATTGGACTGAGCAGATGCAAAAAGCCCTTGAGGCAATCAAGAAAAGCCTTCTAGAAGCCCCAGCCTTAGGCCTACCTGACGTGAATAAACATTCACATTGTTTGTGGCCCAAAAGAAAGGAATAGCAAAAGGGGTGCTCACCCAGCCATTTGGGCCCTGGAGACCACCAGTCGCCTACTTGTCAAAGAAATTGGATCCTGTCGCCGCTGGGTGGCCTCCGTGCTTAAGAATAATAGCTGCAGTAGCCCTCTTGGTAAAAGATGCAGATAAATTGACTCTGGGACAGAATCTGACTGTGGCCACTCCACATGCTCTAGAGGGGGTGCTCAAACAACCACCTGACCGATGGATAAGCAATGCCCGCATGGTCCATTACCAAACGTTGTTACTTAACCCGGTACGTATCAGCTTCTGTGTACCAACAGCATTAAACCCAGCAACTCTGCTGCCGGATCTGGATCTGGAAGCACCCCTGCATGATTGTGAGCAGATCCTGGCCCAGACACATAGCCTCCGGCCAGACTTGCTGGATTTACCGCTATCACATGCCGAGCACACCTGGTTCACCGATGGCAGCAGCTTCATTCGAGATGGAAAAAGGTATGCGGGTGAGGCGGTTACTATGGACACTGAGATATTGTGGGCAGAGGCACTCCCTCAGGGCACTTCTGCACAAAGAGCAGAAATAGTGGCACTAACAAAAGCTTTACAGATGGGAAAAGGAATGAGACTAAATATCTATACGGACAGCCGGTATGCTTTTGCCACTGTACACATCCATGGAGCCATTACCAAGAAAGGGGGCTACTGACAGCTGAAGGAAAGGCCATTAGAAACAGACAGGAGATTTTAAGCCTCATCCGGGCCCTATGGGAACCAGCAAAGATTGCCATTACGCATTGCCCGAGTCATCAAAAGGGAGTTGATTCAGTGACTAGAGGGAATAATCTGGCCGACCAGGCAGCTAAGGAAGCAGCCCTCCAGCCCAGAGCAGAAGTATTGACTCTAGTAGACCCAGGACCACGAGCTTTGCCTCCTGTACCCCAGTATTCCTAAGAAGACTTGGAGTGGATAAAAAAAATTCCCATGACCCACAAAACCCCGGACAGAGAAGGAAACGATGACTGGTGGAAAACTGGTGAAGGGAAACTTATCTTGCCACAAAGGCTGGGTAAGGGGATCCTTAAAAGAATCCGCCGAGCTTCTCACATGGGAACCCGAAGAACGCAGGACTTGCTCCGACACTCCAAAGTAAAAATTAGACAAGGAGACCAACTTATTGAAGATACTGTTAAAAATTGCAAGGCCTGTCAGCTTACCAATGCCCCGAATCAACAAGTTACTAAAGGAGCTCACCTCCGTGGGGATAGGCCAGGCGTGTATTGGGAAGTAGATTTCACAGAAATCAAACATGGAAAATTTGGATACAAATATTTGCTAGTTTTTGTAGACACCTTTTCAGGATGGGTGGAAGCCTATCCAACAAAGCATGAGACTGCGAATGTAGTGGCTAAGAAGATCCTGGAAGAAATCCTACCCATGTATGGCTTCCCATCCACCACTGGGTCGGACAACGGACCGTCTTTCGTCTCAAAAGTAAGTCAGGGAATAGCTGCTGCACTGGGGACGGATTGGAAATTGCATTGGGCTTATAGACCCCAGAGTTCAGGACAGGTAGAGAGAATGAATTGGACTCTAAAAGAAACCTTAACTAAATTGGCCTTAGAGACTGGCGCAGACTGGGTGTCACTCCTTCCTTTTGCTCTACTTAGGGTAAGAAATTCTCCCTATCAACTTGGCTTTACTCCTTTTGAAATAATGTACGGGTACCCTCCGCCCATTATCCCTAGCCTTCAGACTGAATTGCTTACTGATTTGGATGATACTGAATTTTTGTGTAAACTTGATTATTTGCAGCTTGTGCACAAGAAAATGTGGCCCCAACTTAAGGCATTATATGATTCTGCTTCTGTCCCTAACCCCCCATTTATTCAGGCCAGGAGATTGGGTGTTCGTCCGGAGGCATAACCCCAAATCCTTAGAACTATGATGGAAGGGACCCTACGTGGTGCTACTGACTACTCCCACCGCCCTTAAGGTAGATAGTGTCACCACTTGGGTCCATTGCTCCCACACCAGGCCAGCTGAACCTTTTGCCCTGGACGATGACTACTGTAGTGGATGGGAGGTCTCCAAGCACCCAACTCAGCCGCTTCGCCTTCGCCTCAAGAAAAGAAAGTTAGACTGAATATTGTTATAATTTTCTTTTTGCCTTCTTTCCTTATTACCCTGGCTAGTGTTAATGTTATTTTGGCAGCTCAGTCCAAAGTGAGGTGAATCCTGCAGTCCCTTGGTAAAGTAGACTAAGGTTATAGGTTCCTGGCTAGGTAAGGTCAACACCCCTGAGTCAGCCTGAAGAAATTACAGAAGATAGATGATCTTCACCCATCAGCCCCCCTTTAAAACCGAGGGACCAGAGTTATTTTTGGATACTACTTTGGGCCCTACTGGCCCATGCCTTACCTCTATATCATCCCCTAGACATGCAAGCCATTGAAATGGACAGAATGGAGCCATGATTGGCTCCCAAGGTACCAAAAAGAAAAAGGGGGAAATGAGGTGCCAGACTTTGAAGTCAGGCCCCACCACATGAACCCCATTTTAGAATCGAACCCTGAGCCAATCAGATTTGTACCTGTGTTCTAATCTTGCTTGCACAGCTGATTGTTGTAACCTTGTTCTTTGCCTTTATAAGCCCTGTGTAATCACAGCTCGGGCCTCCCTCATAACCTCCACTGTGTCGGTGGGTAGGACGAGGCCCGAGTTGGCAGCTCGTTAAATAAAACCTTGCCTTGCTTTTACATTTCGGAGTGTCTGAATCTCGGTGGTCTTCTTGGGGGTGGTCTTGCGACTTGGCACAACAGGTTAAGGAGATAGCTCAGAACCAAAGTGTGAACATGTTGAAGACTGCAGTATGATGCAAAACTAAGTTTAAGTTTAAATTCAAATGGTCATCAAGTTTGGGCATTACCAAATGCTTTAATGGATTATTGCATTGTTTTAAAGAGGAACTATAGTTAAAAACATGTTTAATTAAAAAATTAGAGCTAAGTGTCAGAAGTTTGGATTTAAAAGGATATATATTAAACTAATGGGGGTAGAAGTAAACTCATTAACTCTGTATGTAGGAAGAAATGGGCCATTGTTTCTCACTAATATATTGGAAAGCTGAATGGATAAGTATTTCTAATTGTGTAATTGTAATTCTTGCATTAAAAATTCAAAGGTGTTCATGCCATGCAGTAACTGGGACTGAAGGGAAAAAAGAGGCTCTTTTGAAACAAGCAGCCCATAGGCAAAGGGTGGCACCTGGTTTCAGAATGCCTGTGAGCTTCAGTTTTTCCGATGCAGATAAAAGCTAAAGTGTTGTGTTAGTGTTAAAAAGGCTTTGGAAATCAAGAATACATTTCTAGATAAGAAATTTGAAAGTAAAATTGTCCTAAATAATTATTGCAAAGTGAGAAAAGGAGAATTATGGCTACCAAAATGTTTAATTGCCATTCCAGCTTCTTTGTAGGTTTTTTGTAACCGTTTCCAGCAGGCCCACAGGTAACTCCTGCAAGTTTGTCAAGATCTAATACTGGCCCTTAATAAGTTCCAGGTAAGAGAGCATGCTTAAAAACTACTTCTGTGTGGAACACCTTGTTGCTTATAATTGGAGTAAAGTGGCCTCTTGTAAGACTCACTGATCTGAAATCTGCGGTTCGAAGCCAGCCCGGGCAGAGAAAGGTCCCTGTGAGAGACTTGTCTCTAATCAGCCAGCAGAGTGCTGGGAATGGAGTTGTGTGGAGCTCGAAGTGGTAGGGTGCTAGTCTTGAGCTGGAGAGCTGGGGGACAGCACTCAGGCCCTGAGTCCAAGTCCAGTGGAAAGTCACTCCTCCTGGGACAAAAGTGATGGAGCATCCAGAGGCAGTAAGCCACTGCTTGGATGGCAGAGATGGTGTCAGATCCTAGAGTCACTGCTGTTTGGCCTTTCAAAAGTTAATCAAAGCCAGGAAGTCCTAGAATAGTTCATAAGCATGCCTTTCCAATGTCCATGTCTGTCTACTGGGCAGGAACTTGCCAGTCATCTGTGATAGTGGTTATTAAGGGTAAGTTTGTCAAATGAGAGGATAGATTAAAATCTCACCACCCCCCCCACCGCATTTACTCAAAGCTCTGACTGGCAGTGAGAATCTTAAGCTGATACATCTGTTTAGGAAAGAAAGCTTGTAGACCTGAGATTGTGTCCTTATTGAGATCTGTTAAAGGCCTGTCAGCTTGCCAATGCCCCCAATCATAGATTACTAAAGGAGCTCGCTTCTGTGGGAATAGGCCAGGCGTATATTGGGAAGTAGATTTCACAGAAATCAAACCTGGAAAATTTGGATACAAATATTTGCTAGTTTTTTGTAGACACCTTTTCAGGATGGGTGGAAGCCTATCCAACAAAGCATGAGACTGCGAATGTAGTGGCTAAGAAGATCCTGGAAGAAATCCTACCCAGGTATGGCTTCCCATCCACCATTGTGTCGGACAACAGACCAGCTTTCATATCAAAAGTAAGTCAGGGAATAGCCGCTGCACTGGGGACGGATTGGAAATTGCATTGGGCTTATAGATCCCAGAGTTCAGGACAGGTAGAGAGAATGAATTGGACTCTAAAAGAGACCTTAACTAAATTGGCCTTAGAGACTGGCGCAGACTGGGTGTCACTCCTTCCTTTTGTTCTGCTTAAAGTAAGAAATTCTCCCTATCAATTTGGCTTTACTCCTTTTGAAATAATGTACGGGTATGCCCCGCCCATTATCCCTAGCCTTCAGACTGAATTGCTTGCTAATTTGGATGATACTGAATTTTTGTGTAAATTTGATTATTTGTAGCTCGTGCACAAGAAAATGTGGCCCCAACTTAAGGCATTATATGATTCCACTTCTGTCCCTAACCCCCATTTATTCAGACCAGGGGATTGGGTGTTCATCCAGAGGCATAACCCCAAATCCTCAGAACCACGATGGAAGGGACCCTACATGGTGCTACTGACTACTCCCACCACCCTTACGGTAGATGGCATCACCACTTGGGTCCATTGCTCCCACACCAGGCCAGCTGAACCTTTGCCCTGGATGACGACTACCATGGTGGGACATGGGAGATCTCCAAGCACCCAACTCAGCCTCTTCGCCTTCGCCTCAGGAAAAGAAAGTTAGACTGAATATTCTTATAATTTTCTTTTTGCCTTCTTTCCTTACTACCCTGGCTAGTGTTGATGTTATTTTGGCATCTCAGTCCAAAGTGAGGTGACCCCCTTATTTTAGGTAGTTTTGGGCTTGCTCAGGAATACGGGTATAGCCACCCGACCCTTAGAGCACAGCTGAGAAGTTTATGTATTTTGTTGCTTACATTTGGATACTAAACACTATACAGCTAATGGTAAGTCTGTATAGCTGAAAGTTAATTTTCAGTTTGCAGTAATCCTGCAGTCCCTTGGTAAAGTAGACTAAGGTTATAGGTTCCTGGCTAGGTAAGGTCAACGTCCCTGAGTCAGCCTGAAGAAGTTACAGAAGATGGATGATCTTCACCCATCAGCCCCCCTTTAAAACCAAGGAACCAGAGTTATTTTCGGATACTACTTTGGGCCCTACTGGCCCATGCCTTACCTCTATATCATCCCCTAGACATGCAAGCCATTGAAATGGACAGAATGGAGCCATGATTGGCTCCCAAGGTACCAAAAAGAAAAATGGGGAAATGAAGTGCCAGACTTTGAAGTCAGGCCCCATTTTCCCACGTGAACCCCATTTTAGAATCGAACCCTGAGCCAATCAGATTTGTACCTGTGTCTTAATCTTGCTTGCTTGAACACCTGATTGTTGTAACCTTGTTCTTGGCCTTTATAAGCCCTGTGTAATCACAGCTCGGGGCTCCCTCCTAACCTCCGCTGTGTCGGTGGGTACTACGATGCCGGAGTTGCAGCTCGCTTGAATAAAGCCTTGCCTTGCTTTTGCATTTCGGAACGTCTGGCTCTCCGTGGTCTTCTTGGTGGTCTTCTCGCGACTTGGGCATAACACATTTCTGTCTCCTTTTTGTCTACTGGCTTACTCACTTCCTCAGTAGAACACAGCCAAGTTTCATTACCACTGTGAATTGTCCAGAAATTCTTTTTCTGGGATCAAAGTTAAGGACCCTAAGGGAGGAGTCCCTATGTTAAAAGGAAAACATCAAAAACTCTCACCTGCATCTGGTGCAAGGAGACAGAGATCTGAGGATCATTGTTCCAAACCAGGCCAGGAACGGAGAGTCTCGGAGACTCACATCTCCAGTAAGCTGCACAGAAGCTGCCAGAGCAGCACTGTGGCTCAAGCAGTAGAGCCTTAGCCTTGAGCCACATAACGTCAGTGACAGTGCCTTGGCCCAAAGTTCAAGCCCCAGCACTGTCAAAAAGTAAAGACGAAAACTTCAGAAAACCAGTCCTAACAATGTTTAGCCACTTTGCACCCGTGACACAATGAATCATTTCCATAACTATACCTAAGTATCTCTCAATAAAATCTTTCAATATTATTTGCTTCTTTCTTTCTCTCTTTTTTTTTTTTTTTTTTTGCTGGTTCTGGGGCTTCAACTCAGGGCCTTAACAATATACCATAGCTTTTCCGCTCCAGGCTAGTCACTGCTCCAAACTTGAGTCACACCTCCATTGCAGCTTTTTGCTGGTCAACTTAATAAGAGTCTCCCGAGTGGCCTAACTAGGCTGTCTTCAAATGTGCCACCCTCAGATCTCAGGCTCCTGAGTAGCTAGGATTGCAAGCAGAGCAACCCGGGCCCCAATATCCTGGCAAATGCAGCAAGCAACACAGTAGTCATTCCTTCCTTGAGAACATAAAGCCAGCCCTGTGTTATTCAATGTCCAGAGCAGCTGGAGGAGATCCTTACATTCTTCAGAATTAAGGAGTTCCCACACAGCATGGGATCTTCATGGTGTCATTTGTGAGCACAGACCATGACAGGGTTGGTCAGAATGAGGTTCAAGGTCATTAAGACCAGCAGTTTCTCCAAAGCCAGTCATGGTGTTGTGCAAAGTCGCAAGGCAACCACCAAGAAGGCCACCGAGACTCAGACATTCCGAAATGCAAAAGCAAGGCAAGGCTTTATTCAAGCGAGCTGCAACTCGGGCCTTGTCCTACCCACCGACACAGTGGAGGTTAGGAGGGAACCCTGAGCTGTGATTACACAGGGCTTATAAAGGCAAAAAACAAAGTTACAACAATCAGGAGTTCAAGCAAGCAAGATTAGGACACAGGTACAAATCTGATTGGCTCAGGGCTTGAGGCATTCTAGGGGTGGTCAGAGTTAAGCATTCCCAGCGGTTAGAGTTCTAGACCTACTGGGCCCTAATGGGCTTGTCCTGGGTTTGCTCAGAGGACCTGCTTATCTCAGGTTCGCGGGGTAAAATGGCGTTCGCAAGGTAAAGTGGGACCTGACTTCAAAGTCTGGCACTTCAATGGGGACACTGAGAGCCCAGTGATCACCATTCATTACTGAGAGCACCTCTCATCCTCAGTGTGTATGCAAACACATGGATTATACATCACTGTGTCTCTTCTTGTTCTTTCCATTCTGCCAAGTAGAAAGTGTTTTATATTACAGTAAATTATCCAAGAAGCCACATATTTAAGGGTGGAGTCCTGGAGTTTTTATTAGAACATTAGCAGTCTGCAGGCAGCCGGTTTTTACAAAGGCCTGCAGCCCACACTTACCCATAACACTGTCAGGAAACAGGCCAGAGAGGGAAGAAAGAACAAAAACCATACCAGCATCCAATCCAGTTCCAATGGAGAGCTGACTTGGGATACCATGGTGACCTTAGAGGAGCCAGGAGACAGGACACGAGGAAACAAACATGGAGGGTCAAACAATGGCACCTGAGCTGACCTGACCCTAAATAGGATCAGGTCTGGGGGTTGGGTCACAGGAAGCTCCCAGACCCAGGCACTTGACTGACAGGTTCAGTAACCTATAGGCCAGCAGGCACACCATGAAGACAAGATGGCAGGTAGTACAATTCACTGTGTGGCCAGGCATGGCGTTAGCTAGATCCGACCAACCGATTACAAAAGAAGCCTCTTTATTGGGATCTGTCCAATTTTCAAAATTTTACCCAATGCTTTCATTTATTCCTATATTCTACATGTATTCCGATTTTTCTCCTCCATGTATACCTTCACACTGAATTCTGTTTATGAAGTTTCCTAGGGGTAACAACCAGTCATCAAACGTCAAGATGGTGATGGAGGCCATCTGGAGGTCAGATATGGCCGGTGAAAGAGGGCAGAAGCTGACTCCATCTCCGTTATCTCACTCAGCCCTGAGCTTCAGAGTTGAGGGCTCTGCCTGGACTTCTCAAAAGCTGGGGAAGATTTCCCCCCTCACTGTAAACAATGGACACATTCCTCCCCAACCCCCCCAATCAACCCGCGACTCTAACTAGATGAAAGGTTGGTTCAAACAGATACTATGTAACAGGTTGTAGCTCCATTAGCCACCTGTGTGTGGCTTAGCATACTCTATAGGTGTTGTGACCTCATTGGCCAAGCAAGTGTGGCCAGCTTGACAAGGCGGCCTTGGCCTTTATAACTCTATAAAGTAGCAGCTCCAGCACTCCCCAAGTCTGGGCTGAGGCCCTGGCAGGTCAGTTTATTCTTACTTCCCCAATAAATCCAGCTTTTTACTGAAGAGTGTCTCTGAGTGATAAACTATTGGAGGGGTGGGGAGACCCTCTCCCTCAGACCTTTACCCCATTACAACCTGGTTTAAAGATAGATCAAACAGGGCTGGGGATATAGCCTAGTGGCAAGAGTGCCTGCCTCATATACATGAGGCCCTGGGTTCTATTCCCCAGCACCACATATACAGAAAGTGGCCAGAAGTGGCGCTGTGGCTCAAGTGGCAGAGTGCTAGCCTTGAGCAAAAAAAAGAAGCCAGGGACAGTGCTCAGGCCCTGAGTCCAAGCCCCAGGACTGGCAAAAAAAAAAAAAAAAAAAAAGATAGATCAAACAAACAACTGTTTGGGACTGAGCTAGATTAAGGCTTTTGGTTACCCTCAGCAATGCCTCGATCTCCCACTCCAACTCGAGGCACTGGGAAGAGGAACCACTGTTATGCCCAAATGCTGGACCCCCACAAGACCCCCAAAACCCACACCAATGCAAAAGCAAAAGGAGTCTTTATTGCAAGTGAAGTGCCAGACTTTGAAGTCAGGCCCCACTTTACCACGTGAACCCCACTTTACCATGTGAACCCCACTTTGCCACGCAAACCTGAGATAAGCAGGCCCTGTGAGCAAACCCAGGACAAGCCCGTTAGGGCCCAGCCGGTCAAGAACTCTAACCGCTGGGAATGCTTAACTCTGACTGCCCCCAAAATGCCTGGAGC